>NC_060267.1:42892367-43192367 GCF_021613505.1 Equus quagga
TACCTATGGGTATGTATAAAAGTCAGACCTCTGTGCAAGGCATACGTCATGATGACCTTTTTGCATTCCCAGGAAGTAAAGCAAAGATGAGGAATGATGCTTATGAGGGCTTAGAAAAAGAAAAGAAAATGAAAGAAAGGAAAGGAAAGGAAAAATTAAAATAATCAAAATCAGTTGTTTATTGGTGGATAGTTAAACATTTTGTAGGTTGGCAATGACCAATTCTTAGCTTTTCTCTTAAGAAAAATATAATTAGGGAGGAAACAATACTGGAAAATAAAACAAAATAAAATCAAGAACTGTATTTCAAGGCCAAAAGAACATATCTTTGTCCCTCCTTTTTTCTATTGGAATATATTATTAAAATTCAATTGCCCTTTATTTTTAACTGACGGCTAATTTATTCATTGAAATATTTTCCTGTAGTTAATTATCAGTCATCAATCAGTCTCATTTTGATCTTGACATGTTTTCTTGGCAACTGACAAGGACTGTTTGAGGGAAGGGAGTGAAGAAAATTGCAAATAGTCCTTATAATTCCCCTTTTTATTCCTGGTATTTCTCCAACTTATGGGTTTGGGGAAATCAGCCAAATTTTCAAGGTGGTACCAGCCTTGAAGCCAAAATTCCATTGCAAACGCATCTCTGTTGCCACAGCTGCCTTTGAAAATTGCTGTGGTTTCAGAAAAACAGCCATAATTTCTTCCCTCCCATTAAAAATGAAAGTAGTTATATTATAAAGAAAAGACCGTCTGAAACAGGTAATTTCAGCATGGAATTAGCAAATATGTTAAGTTCGTATATATATGTTAGAGAGATATATAAGAGAGATCCTTCTGTAGATGACCTAGCTTATTGGTTCCACAGCCAAGTCTAGAATCCCTGTTTATGACTCTGTGAAGGCTCTTGCAACTTTGCTACTAAACGTTTTCATTTTGTTATCACTCTGTTCTTTTCCACATCCTTTCAAACACCTTATATTAGGAAATGAGATGATTATTAGAATTTTATGCTATGAACCTTGTAAAACTGATTGAGTTTTGTTTTTATAAAAAATTTTCGGTAACGATAAATAACCAGTACATAGCAAAGCTCCCAAACCTGGAACACTGGATGTGTTGTCAATCAATACAGCCAAGATTCTCGGCAACCTGTGTATAAAGAAAGCTCCCCCGTAACACACTATTACATTTTTTGTAGCTTTGGATCAGGTGTAAAGCTTTGGATCATCTTCTGCTAAAGAATAAATTTCGCATTGTTGTCAAAAGACAATATGTTGCGCTGTGTCCTGTCACTATGATCTAATAAAGAAAAAAGCACCCAACTGAACTGAATGAAAGGATTGGGGTTAAAACTCCAGCTTCATCCCATCCATGTGTCTTTTTGTTCATCTGTGAAATGATACATTCATTTGCTTTTTTTTCTTTTACAGTGATGCAGGTATGATAGGCTTTGACGAAACTTTGAAAAATTGCAAGTGTGATACAAATATGGTCTTAATACTGTTGTGCTCTTATAATTGAAATCTACGCAGTTCTTCTCCTGTGTTCCTTAACGTTTGTGCTTGGAGAAGCAGTGTGGTGAGTTCTCTTGCTGCCCATCACTGGAGGCTAGAGGAACACACTCAGCCCAGCAGTCGGCTAGTAGTGGTCCTCCACTGAGTACATAACGTTACAGAATATCCAAAGGTCTTAGATTCTATGTTGTAGGAATTTGCACTTTCAAATACGTGAAATGAATAGACATTGAGTCAGAATTTTTTCGTGATAACTGTGTAAGGGGGTCAAGAGAGGAGCATAGTTTAGGAAAATGATTTAGTCTTATGCCATATTGGAGAAGAAAGCATGGCATCTTGTAGAATTTATTGATAATCGACTCTTATCCTTATTAAAAATTAAAGCTTTAAAACATTTAAATATTTTGATAGGTTTCACAAATAATATATATGTATCTATATATTTCCCTATAACCTTAAAATATGTTTTTATTCATTCTTTCAGTTATTCATTTAACAGGTATCTAATGAGCACCAGCTTTGTGTTCTAGAATAGCTAGCCTGGTCCCTTGCACATAGTACAGGATTCATGTACATTCCAAAAGGCAGAACAGTAGCTATTTCTGCTCATCGCTATATCCCCAGAGCCTGACATAGTATTTTATGCAGACTAGAATCTCAGTAAAATGAATAAACTGAGTTAAACTGTGTGGTGTATACATACTTTATAATTTTATTAAGGGCATATATTTTAAATGCTCTCCTTATTATGACCAAAGTGATCTCCTTGCTTGCACTTGAATATCTCCTGTGACAAGAACTCAGCATGGCTGGAAGTAGACCATTCCATCCTTGGACAACTGTATCAGTCACAGTCCTCCAGAGAAACAGAACCAATAGGACACAGACACACACAGACACACACAGACACACACAGACACACACACACACACACACACACACATTTTTTTTGTTTACTTATTTATTTTGAGGAATTTTCTTCCTTGATTGTGGGGGCCTGGCAAGACTGAAATCTATAAAGCAAGCTGGCAGGCTGGAAACTCGGGCAGGATTTAATATTTCAATCTTGAGGCAGAATTTCTTTAACTCTGGGAAACATCAGTTTTTTCACTAAAGGCCTTTTAGTAATTGGATGAAATCCACCCAAGTTATTAAAGCTAATCTCCCTTTCTTAAGATCAACTGATCGTAGATGTTAACCCTATTTGCAAATACATTCTCTGAAACCCCTACGTTAAGGTCTGGTTAAATAACTAGGTACTGTAGCCCAGCCAAATTGACAGATACAGCTCTCACAGCAATGCTTCCTGTTTGTTACTTGACCCTCTTTGGAACCAAAGGCTGTTCATGAGCTTCTACTCATTGACTTTAAATTTAACCCCTTAGAGTTTCATAGAGTACCTTAAATCCTCTTCCTTGTGAGAGCCCTTAACATGTCTGAAGATAGCTGGCATGCCTTGACCCACGCCTGAGTTTTCTCTTCCATAGTCTAGTTACTCATAGTGGCTTCATTTACCCCACACAGGTCATGGTTTCTAGTCACAGCACCGTCCTCACTGTTCTACTTCACCCAGGCGCTACATAAAATGTGGCAAATTGATGCAGACATTGCAGATGTGGGATGCGCAGGCCAGATCAGAGCACAACTATGGTTTTGCTTCTTGGTACTTTGCTTCTGCTAAGGCTTCCTAAGGTCACTGTTGTTTTCAGGTGACAGTTTTGGGTCATGGGGAGTTTACAGCCAATGAAGTCCTTTTTTTTTTTTTTTAAATATATGCTCTTGCTGAGTCATATCTTTCCAAACCTATACCTGAGTGTGTGTATGTTTAACCAAGGTGTGGAAGTTTATTTTTATCCTCTTAAATACTGTTTTGTTAGGTTTAATCTATTCCTCTGGCCTGTCAGGAGCCTTTTGGATCCAGAATATTTATCATTCCTCCCACTTTCTGTCATTTAGAAATATGTTGGTTTTGGAACATTATAGGGCCTTGATGCTCCTATTGAATCACAGAATTTTCCACTTTGCTATTATTTAGCTCATTGAAATGACGAAGAATCCCAGTGAGTTTTTTGGGTAATTTACAGCTAGTAAAGAAAAGCAAAGGTCTTTGGCTCTTGGTGTGGAGACATTAACACCATATCACGTTACTTCCATGTTCATTAAATAAGTTCTGTTTAGATTTGCCATAAAAAGGGTGATCTGGGAGGAAGCCTTACAGTTATAATCTCTTGTTTAATATTTTATTTAACATTTCTTGTTTCTATCTCACATTCTTGTCTTAGGACTCAAGGTACATTGCTATATAAAGTGCATAACAGTGATCAAATTTTATTGGTCCAAATATTTATTCTGTACAAAAAGTCATTTTCCAGAGACTCATTCCAATATATGTTATGTATACTTCTGTACTAAAATGGCTGAATTTATGTGATTTGGAACTGCTACTGCAAATCAGAGCTGAATGAGGGAATCGGTTTCCTTCAATGTGTTATATTGACAATATCAACCTTAGCATGCCTCAGAATCACTTGGAGAGCTTGTTAAAATATGCTTCAGGACCCCCTTCCGAGAGGTTCTGATTCAGTAGGGCTGTAGTAGGGCCAGAGAATTTGTATTTCTAACAGGTTCCCAGTTGATGCTGATGCTGCTAGTTTGGGTACTGCATTTTATGTTAAGTGTGGCGAATACTCAATTTCCATTTGAAATAGGTGTTTTCAGCTTTGAGAAAGCATGTAGCTTTTTGTGAGCTGCATGTAGTAAACCTTGACTTGCCAGGCACTGTCATAAGTACTGGGGATACAGTGGTAAATAAAACAGGCAAGCTCTCTGCCTTCATGAAGCTAACATTCTAGTGGGAGTAGACTAATGAGCTAAAAAGTACTCTATTGAGCAGATCAAATGTGAGACTTTTCTGTGGTTCCTTAAGACTAGAATTTTGCATTCACATCATAGTAGGGTAAGTTTTGTTTAAAAATAAATGTAAGCCTCAGCAACTGTGACATGCTGAGCTTTGGTTTTAAGATGATAACTTGAGCTGTTTGGCAATCGTGGGGGTGGTTGGAGTAAATTGTTCTGTTAAGTGTTTGAGAGTTAAACACAGTTTAGGACCATGGTACCAAATTTTCTACTGAGAGAAGCTAAGTAGACCACAGAGGAATTAAAACCATAAGCTTGAGCATATTAACATCATGCTTCATCAAGTTAAGGTTAATGTAGAATCAAATTAAGGTAAGACAGTTGTTCTTTTCCCGTCATTTGGAAAAAATGATTTTAAATTGCTCTTTGACAGTGGCATTTGTGAAACTTACGCAATGGTTGTGTAGACAGAATAGTATTGGGAAAAATTCATAAATTTCCACTGTTTTGGGGAGAAAGATAGCATCTTTTTCTCAATGATACATTTCCTGGTTGGGTTTTTTTAGTATTTTAAAAGGTTTTCTTTTGTTTTGTGCCATTGGGCAGTAATTTAAGAGGTGAAGTCAAAAAATAAAAAAATAAAGATAAAAAATTGTGAATATTTATTGTCTGAAAAGTATTTGACTTCTTTTTGCATTAAGAACCCCATAAATTACAACTGAACCTAACAACTGAGCCAGCTTCCCAGTCATTTGGCAACAAATGTTGAGTTAGAAGTTTTAAAGGAAGACTCAACTGTGCACAGTAGGATGAGTAATGGTTATCTGTTCCAATGCCTGGGACTAGTTTTCCATTCAAATATTTCATATCTTGAATCTATTTTTCTAGCAGTGTTCCAAAAGAGGTGAAATTAGGAGCACGGTAACTATACATGTAAATCTTTGAGTCCCAAAATTTAACCCATGATTTCTTATGTCTCCCACTTATCAGTTTACAAATATTTATGAAATTCCTCCTGTGTTCCCAACTCTTCCACCCTCTCCATCCTCCCACCATTTGCTAAATAAAATGTCAGTATTTTTGGAGGAAATCAGGAGAACTATATGATTGTCCTCATCTTCAGAGGTCTTCGTGTTTTGTTGGGCGTGTGTGACTTCCAGTTAGAAATCAGCTAGTGATAGTTTGTGTTCCAGCAGAATGATTAATTTTTTTCAAATTTTTATTTTGAAATATTTTTTAAAAATTGTCAGAGCTGCAAAAACAGTACAGAGAGTTCTTGCATAGCCCTCGCCTAGCTTCCCCCAATGCTAACATCTTACATAATCACAATATATTATCAAAACCAGGAAATTGACATGGATACAGTGCCAATTGTATGTCATGGATACAACTAAGCTATATAACATACAATGATTTTTGACTCAATTCAGACTCAAGGCATATTTGAAGAGACATTTGGGGAGGGAAACAGAAGGAGAGTCTTCAAGAAAGGATAGAGCTCATCACGCGTTTTCAAAATGTGAAATGTGATAAGCTACTTATTGTCAGAAATTTATATGTGGAGGTATGTGCAATGCAGCATTTTAGATCATACATAAGACAATGTTCTAACAGTTTAGTTCAGGCCATAAATGCCACAGGAATCAATGAGAGGAAGAGAAATCAGTGGGAAATACTTGGGGAGGCCTTGAGGGAGGCAGCAAGACTAAAATACTGTAAGTTCAGTGGGATTTTTATTTGAGGAGTAGAACAACTTTCCCTCTTGTTTCTTATCTTTCAAAATTATAATGCTTTCTGTACCAATTCACATATGTCGTTAATGTTGGAATTAAAAGGCAGAAAAGGACAACCAAGTGATAAAAGAAAGAGATAGGAACTAAATGATGGCTAGGAAGGAAGAAGAGCTTTGGGGATGTTGCTGATTCAGCCACAGAAAAGGTCCTTTTAAAGCTTCCCAGGGCTAGATCATCAGTCCTCATTTCCCTTCAGTGGCAGGAGTGTGGGTTTGAAGTCCAGTCCAATAGACCATTTATTAATTGTGTGCGTGGTCGGCTTATGTAACTTTCATACACCCAACTTTCCTCTTCAGTAAACTGCAGGTGATAATAACCGTCTTATATTAGGGCTGTCGTGTACCAAAACCAAATGAGATATAATAATAATTAGCAATCATAATAATTAGCTAATGCTCATAGCATTTACTATAAGCCAACCACTGATATAGGACTTGACATGTGTGAACTCGTGTAATCGTCACAGCTACTCTATGAACTTGGCGCTATTGTTATGCCTTCTGTATAGATAAGGAGCTTGAGGTCCAGAGGAGTAAGGAAGTCACTTGCCCAGGGTCTTACAGATAGTGACTGGATTCCGGGTGGAGCTAGAATTCAAACCCAGCCAGTTTGTCTCCTGTGCCTGTGCTTTTATTCACAATACTCTGAAAATTTCTAACAAAATGCCATGTGCAATTGTAGGTGCTCAACAAATGTTTTTTTCCCCTCTGCCTCTCTTGTTTTCTCTCCATTGTTATTTAGGAAAATTCACTTAGATTAATCCATATCTATGAAAAGTACTTTCTTCCCTTGAACCATTATTTGAGAAAAATGAGGACCCAGAACAGAGAAAACTGTAATTAAGCTCCTAAGAGATCTTATAGCCTTGTATTACATTTTTATTCAACTCAGTTTTAAAATAGTATTTCTATTACAAACTCTGCCTATGATTTCATGTGGAAACCTCTTATTTGGCTTTTGAGGCCTAGCAGTATGCGAAGACGGTAAGGGAGGAGGTTGAAAATTGTAAAAGAAAGAGGGAAGAGCTTAGCGTTTAATCTGTGAAAAATGCGAAGTGTGTTAAATATCTTCAGTGGAAAGGGAGGATACATTAATAATTTGACCTGGAAGAGCCCCAAAAGCAAAACTCAGAAGCTTTGTAAAAACATAAAAGTCCTAGCATGTCAACATTAAGGAAAATAAATAGTCAAGTCAAAAATTTTAAGTGATTGTATGTGTTAACAGATATTGGATTGCAGAGATTTTCTTCATTATTTATCACAATAGGAGGGTGTTTTTTCCTCGCTAAAAGACAAGATGTTCTTGTGAACCAAGTCTCTGGAAGAATCAGGCTCCTACACAGGGCAAAATGCCAGAAGGCTTCAAACATTTTATGAGGGCAGATTGGGTAGGATTGGATCCCATCAGATAACTAGAGATCTTTTAACTGTTATGAATAATTCATGATTAATTATTGCTGGAGACTTCTAGGTCAATAAATATTTTTAAAGATTATGATACTTCTTATAAATGCAAGGGACCACTATCATCATTGTTGATGATTGGTTTTGATGCCATAATTTGTTATTCAGAATACATTATGGTGGTGCTATTTTGGATGAATAATTGGCATAAACAACCTTGATGGAAAAATGGAGGCTTTACATACAGTGTCCCCAGGTCATTTTTTCAGATTCCGTAAAAAGGAGGTTTTGTTCAGCACAAATTAAGAAACCCCTCAAACCAACCATCACAAGAAACATGAGCTTTTGTAAATGTGTTTTATTTAAGGTATCATGAAACAAGACTATTTATTATCTTTTATTTATGCAGCGTGGCGTTGCCATAGTTAGTAAGTAAACACTTTTATCTTACTTGGTCACCTACAGTATATTCATTATAGTCTACCAATGCCTTTGTCTGCCTGCTATGCCAACTGTATTGTAAGTCCTGTGCACCTTGCGCCAAGTTCCAATATCATTCACAATATTGATAGGATTTATTTCTAACATGTTCTGGTTTGAATGACCCAAAATATACTGTAGAATCATTTTATTATAGTGAAAAGGTTTCACTTTATTGAGGAAGAAATGCAAACAAAAAGAAAGAAATTGCCAAGGAATATCAAGTTCTTTTTTTTTTTTTTCACTGAGGAAGATTTGCCCTAAGCTAATATCTGTGCCAATCTTCCTCTGTTTTGTATGCGGGTCACTGCCACAACATGGCCACCAATGAGTGGTGTAGGTCCACAGCTGGGAACCGAACCCAGGCTGTCAAAGCAGAACACACTGAACTTAACCATTAGGCCATGGGGCCAGCCCCAAGTTCACTTTAATCTTCGAATACTTTTTCTGTAAAGATGCCTCAATAAAGGTAGAAACAAAACAATTTCTTAAACCCCACATTTTAAAGATACTGGATTAGCAGTTAGATTAAGTTGGATAATTTTCAAACTTCCACTTGTATTTGATGAATGCATGTATGTGAGAGTCTGTGTGCGTGTGTATGTGGTGTATGTGTCGACTGAGTGCTGCTTCAGAAAATCAGAACCTAAGTCCAGTATAAATAGTAGTATTTTCTATGTTTTAGACATGTGGAAAATTTTAAGATACTCATAAGCTTAATATTTAGTCTCTATTTAGTCTCACGTTTAGCTTTTTTCTCCATATGTGACAAACACTAGTCTAGAATATAGGAATATAAGAAAAACATATGACTGGCTCCTACCCCAGGAGTGGATAGTTGCAGTCAGAATGGGAAGATTAAAATGGCACACAGTAGACATATGGGACATGCAGAAAAAACACAAAACATTCATGGTCTTTTCAGTAAAAATGCCTCAGAATACCATCGCCAAATGGAAACATTTGATAAAATGTGTAAACTATAGAAAAAACAACAATTGAATTATTTCAAAACATTTGCATTGGGAAAAGGCCACCTCATGTTGCCAGCCAGAGCCTCACCCATACCTGATTTATGTGAGGTAGATAATGACATTTGGGACTTTTGAGCTGATGAGATTTAGATGAGATTTTGGACTTTGAGGAGATACTGTAATGGGTTGAAGAGTGTTGAGGACTTTAAGATGGCGTGGATATATTTGCAAGTGGAATTCCCTTTAAGGGCCAGAGAGAGGAATGTGATGGACAGAATAATGACCCCAAAGATATCCATGTCCTGATCTCCAGAACCTGCAAATATGTTACCTTACGTGGCAAAAGAGACTTTGCAGATGTGAGTGAAGTTATGAACCTTGAGATGAGGAGATTCTTCTAGATTACCCAAGTGAGACCAGCCTAATCACATGATTTCCTAACATTGAAGAACATTTCCAGGCTGAGGTCAGAGGCAAAGGTCAGAGGCTGAGGTCAGAGGCAAAGGTCAGAGGCTGAGGTCAGGAAAAATGTGACTAAGAAGCAATGGTCATAGAGACATAATGTTGCTGGCTTTGAGGATAGAGGAGGGAGACCATTAGCCAAGAATCGTGGGTGGACTCTGGAAGGTGGAGGAAGCAGGGAAATGGATTCTCCCCTGGAACCTCCAGGGAGGCCCTGAGGACCTGTGTCAGACTTCTATCCTACAGCAGTGTAATAGGCTAAATTTGTGTTGTTTCAGGGCACTAAATTTGTGATAATTTGAATTCTTCTGCGTGAAACTTGAGTGTGGCTCTCAGAAACTTTGATTTCATACAGTAAGAGATTGCTGAGAGTCAATATGCTCTTCAGAGAATAAGTCTCTGAATCTGTGCATACATTTGCCCCCTTACCCTGAAGTTCAAGACAGCCTAAGAAAACTCAGGAATGGAGTCCAAATAAGAATTAGGGGAGACCAAATGGATGGAGATTACCAATATCCTGAAGGATGATGGCTCGTCAATTTCAAAGTTTAGGGGATCACACTGAGTGATCCCTTGAGAGAGGCGTGGTCTGAGTGGACTTGAGTCCTGCACTTCTCTTGTTAAAGAAGGTGGGGTGCCTTTGAGAACTGTCTGCACAGGAGAGGAGGCTACTAACAGTAGGTCAGACCATATGGATTTATCAGTGGAAGCATCCTCACCAAGAGAGAAGATGGGAAAATAGTCATTAAAGAAAATGGAACCGGAGGTTATGAACTAAAGAGAATTGAGACATCAGACGTGAAGTGGCCAAGCCAAGTGACATCCTTGTGGACAAAGCAGTTTGTGATCTTTAGGCATCTTTGCTTACTATGGGCCCTGGATAACCTGGCCATTCTGAAGGTAGAGACCTAAAGGAAGCAAGCTGGTGACATAGGATAAAAGACCGAGGCTCCTTGATAAAGGGAGCTCCGTATCTGAGTCGGGCTAAATGGTGCCCCCAGGTAATGCAGGGCAGTCTGCCCTTCTTTCTTTCTGCCCTCCCTGCCCCCATGCACACATATACTGAAGACAGGTGGGCTGCAGGCCTCTGTTCTGCCTCAGTCTGTATAGTCAGGAATTTATAAGGTTCAGGGCTCACATTCCTAAAATGACTTAAATTAGCTTCTTGGTTTAAGAGCCCATAAACAGCACATAGTAAAAATAGTTTACTTTACATAACATCAGGCACTTTACAAAGTATTTTATTTATAATATTTCATTTAATAGCTCACCACAACACAGTGAATTAGATCTTGATATAATTTCTATCTTACCGATGAGGAAATTGAGGCTGAGAGAGGTTTAACAACTTGCTGAAAACATACATGCAATAAATGGCAGAGCTAGAACTTGAACCCAGGTGTGCTGATTCCAAATGCTAGCTCTTTTCAGTTTTAGGCCCTGTTCAAACTGTTCCAGTTGAGAATAGTCCAGTCTCAGCAATTCAGGAGTTATCAGTCACAGACTGCAAATATCTCTCAATTGTTTCACATTTAACTATTTGTGATTTATGAGATTCTCACTGGTCTCCCAAAGAGGCTGCATTTTATGATACCTGCTAATGATAATAATTTTACAGACCAGAAGCCAGACTTCTTGGATTCAAATCCTGGCTGCACTGCTTCCTGACTGCTCTAGAAATGTATGTTACAGAATGCAGGCATTTTTGTGTGTTTCAATCGGTGCAATAGCCCCAGCACCCAGACTAGTGTTTGACACATTGTAGGTGCTCGATAAATATTTGGAGAATAAAAGCCTGCCTCAGTTTTCATTGTAAGTATTAAGTGGAATAATCCATGAACATACTTAGAACAGTGCCTCACAATTAGTAAATACTCAGACAGTGCTAGCAATTGTTATGATACATGAGACTGACACCTTTGATCTGTGATTGAACAGGCCTGTGGTCCCTTGAGATGCCAGCCATGAGGAGGTTTGGTTCTTTTATGATTAGAACCTTTCTCCCTGGTTCCTGTACTTTCTCGCTTCTCTTCTCTTTCTCACCTAGGACTGTTTTGTTTCAGTGGCAGCAATGAAGAAGGATTAGACAGTATTTTT
Organism: Equus quagga; assembly: GCF_021613505.1. Lineage (NCBI taxonomy): Eukaryota > Metazoa > Chordata > Mammalia > Perissodactyla > Equidae > Equus > Equus quagga. The sequence goes on from NC_060267.1 coordinate 42,903,949, forward strand.
TAAATATAAACTGTGCTATGAATGCTTAAGAACACCCTCTCCTCTCCAGTATAATTATGTATAAAATACTTTTCTCTGAATGAATTACTGACAGTAATTGGGGAATCGCCACTTCTAAAGGTCTTTAAAAACAATTTCTCATTCCAGAGAGGTGGTACGAGTTTTGTTTTTAGTGTAAACTAAATGCTCACCAATCATCCAAAGCTTTCCCTTCACTCGTGTGTTGACTTGAGTTGACTCTCAGCATATTGTTGGTGCAAGGTCCACAGTCTTGGAAGCAGAGGAGACCTCACTGACCTTTACACCAGGCTTTAAACTTGAACACAGTTTCTAAGATGAAGCCCAAGCTTGGGGTTGCATCTGTTTGGGAAATACTTCCTCAGGGGAAAAGAACAATGAAGACAAGTTGTCATTTTCTAGCATGTTTATGCCAGCCTTGTAATGAGCTGATAATGTTAATTATCTCTGTCCAGGAAGCCAGGGTCATCGCTTCAGTCAGAAAAGCTCTGTCTGGGTAGAATGAAATGTTCTTCTTTTTTCCATAAATAAACAAAAGCTCTACATCCACACCATTTTGCTGGGATGGGCGGTGTGCTCATTCCCACATATCTCTATGCCTGGGCTGCTTTTTCATTTGACTTAAGATGCATTCTGTTCAACAAATCATTGACTAGACATCACTCATGCAGAGTTTAGTAAAGAAGTCGGGGGTGTGCCTTTGAGAATTGTCTGCGTAGGAGAGAATGCTACTAACAGTAGGTCAAACCATATGGATTTATCAGTGGAAGCATCCTCACTAAGAAAGAAGATGGGATAATGGGGATCAAAGAAAATAGAACCAGAGGTTATGAACTAAAGAGAACTGAGGCACCAGAGGTGGAGTGGCCAGGCCAAGTGACCTTGTGGACAAAGCAGTTTGTAACCTTAAGCATCTTTGGTTACTGTGGGCCCTGGATGACCTGGGCCATCTAGGTCACTCATGGAAACTTGTAGAGGAATAACTATCCCTTTCTCAGATTTTAAATGTCCTGAAAGGAGGAGGGAAGTAGGTAGTCAAAGATCATACACTCAGCTTTGGGGGTGTTGCTTTGGGCCACGCATGCAGCCCCTGGAGCATTATGGGTAGGTGGCTATGTCCCTTCCACTTGCTTGTCCATTCAGCTTGTAAATATCTCAAGAGACACAAAACACAAAACTATCCAGCTGAGTGACTCTTCACCTTAAGTTACATCCAATTTAAACCGTGATTTTGGGACAGTAGCATAGGATGAGAATTGAAGCTAGGAGCCTTCTGGGGAGGAGGATGACATATTAATAGTGTGTTTATCATCAGTGATGCAACTTCTAGGTATTTGCTTGCCTCCATTTGGAGCCATATGGCAGCCAACACTGATTTCCTCCCACCTCCCTGAACTGATTTTCTATTGACCTCAGTTCAATATGAGAAAAATAAATGCTGGCAGATATGGGTAATTGACTAAACCAACATTTAAAAAACAAACAGACAAACCAACCCACAGCCAAGCTTGCTAAGCATTAACAAGGTCAGTGGAGAGTTTTCGTGGCATTTGGGGCAGTGCCACTTGTGTACAATGTGGGAAGGAGAGGTGAGGTGGTCCTATAGAGTTTGCATCTCCTTCCATCTCTGCCCACCTCAGGCTCATTCTCAGCCATGTTGGACCTTCCCCAAAGCAACACTCCTGAGGCAGTGAGGGAACCTCCTCAATTCTGCCACCATCTCTAGGTGGGTAATTAGAATCTTTCCATTTCAGCCATTATTTGTTCCTTAGCCATGACTATAATTATGTTCAGAAGGGCTTTACTGGAGTCACTTTGCAAGCATTAATATGGTAAGCTCTCCAGCTTTCTAGGTATTACCTTAAACTGTTCCACAAGGGGTATGCGGGAAGATAATATATGTATATGTTTTAAAAACAAAACAAAAACTCTCTCAACTTCTGATGGATGTAAAGGGGTGAATCCTTGACATAAGTTACCACATGCCATCTGGCAACCTGGAAATTGGTCTCACAGAGGTAATGGATATTGAGATGGTTGTGGAAATCATACCTAGAGAACCCAACACCATCAGTTAGATTTTCTCTGTGGGTTTCATCAAATTCTCAGCAGTCAGACCGTCAAGCCAGTATCCTGCAGCAACCAGAGGGTGAATAATGGACATAGCAAGAGATCGTGCTGTTGTTAACAGAATTGCTTTTTAACCGATAAAGCAAAATAGAACTCCTTTCTTGGCAACTGTGAACTGGACATCAATGTTAAGCATTCCTGGAAGAGATGGGCTCCAGGCTTTTAAACAACACCAAGACTATATATACAGTGCATGAATCTGAGATAATGGAATGCAAGTAAACGAGTGAGGCATTCCTAGTACAGATTTCACTGCATACCAGCCTTTTCCGGAAATCAAGCTGCTGCTTCTTTTTTTTTCTTAATTAAAAACATTCTGTCTAATAAAACCTATTTCAAAAGCATAGGTTCTGAGGGGAGAATGTAGGCATTTGGGACCTGGGAAGCAGCAGATAATATGTGAGAGAGTAAGAAAAGACTGTTTCAAGAGATCAGTTTCTCGTGACTTCTGAATGATCGTTTATTATCATACGTAAATGTCTTTTGCCTTTCTCCCTTAGCAGCAGGCCTGGAATGTGCTGCTGAAGGAAGTCAGTGTTTGTTATTTAGAGTTCAGCCTGGATCCTGTGAATGCGTGTCATGCAAGCGTAGATGTCCTCCAGCTGCACACTCTCTCCTTTCACCCTTCAGCATATGATTTAGCATAATCCCCTGAAGGTTCTCAAAACAGGGAAATAATCTTAAATCCTTGAACAGAGTTTGTGAGTCATTGTTTTGATTGTTCTTGTAAAGGTACTTACTTTTTATCCTGCTGGCAAAGTGAAATCTCAGACTCAAATCCTTTTTGGGGGAGGGGTGGGAAAGTAGAGAATAAGAAGCAAGCCTCCTTTTTGTAGTATAATAATGACCTGAATCATTTGCCTACCACTAAAATTTGCGAACATGAGAATGCGTGCAGGAAAAATAATAGCCAAGTCTTCTTAGGCAGATTTGTCTCATTTGCAATGATATTTATCATTTCCCTTACTTACAAATATCTTTCCATCCAAACCAGACCAGAGTCAAATGTCAGATGATCAGGATTGTCTCCCAGCTCTAAATTCAGCACTCTCTCCACTATATGGTATTGTTATGTGTCCATTATTATGTCATGGACCCATATGGGTTTCTAAGACTGTGATTTTAAGTTTGTCTTTCTTTGAGGGAAACAGGAGAGAGGACTCCAGTATGGGGAGCACGAGAATGGGCGTAGAGTTAAGACCATCACAGTGTTGAGAGAGGCAGGTATAATTCTCCAAAAGAAGGAACCAGAATTCCTTGGGGAAGTGATTGAGTGCAGGGCTGGGGCAGGCAAATGAAAGATGAGCATGGAACATCTTCTGGTGCCAGAAAGTAAAGAAGTACTGAAAAATAAGAGAGGATGGAGGTGTGGTTACCAACCTGAAAGGGCTCCCTATGGCCCAAGTTGGAACGATGTGAGCAAAATAAATGATGTAAATCCAATAACTGTATTGATTATAACCCAAGGGAGAAAATGAATATCCTTGAGTCCCTACTGATATAAAAAATAAGGGAAGAAATAAACAGGAAGAAATGACAAGTATTTCTTATAGAACAATTCCAATTTATAAATATAGAATGAATGAGGGAAATAGAACATCAGAACTCCTTAGTAATAAATGCCACAGGCAGCCATTGATGGAGTTAATGGGTAAAATGCAGGATATTTGTATAATATCAAAGTATCTCTCCAAAAATAAACATTTATTAATTACAGAGGGAAAAATAGTAACTTTACAGGGAAGAAATCCGGCAGATACCACCTTACCCAAGTACTAAAGTTTAGCATCACTAGGAATAAAGCATATTGACGTGGTGATGTGATGCACTGAGAAGGACTCATGACCTCTGTGGCATTCTTTCCATAAGGCACCACATCAGTCTAATCATGAATTAACATCAGACAATCCCAAATCGAAGGACATTCTACAAGATAGCTGGCCAATGCTCTTTAAAAGTGTCAAGGTCAAAAAAGATGAGGAAAGAAAACTGTCACAGATTGGAAGAGACTAAGGAGACATGACAATCAAATACAACACTGGGATCCTGGATTGTATCCTGGAAGTGGAAAAAAAAGGATGCTACTGGAAAAACTAGTGAAATACAAATAAAATCTGTAGTTTAGTTAATAGCATTATATCCACTTTTATTTCTTAGTTTTGATCATTGCATTGTGGTTATATAAGATATTAACATTAAATGAAAGTGATTGAAGGGTATACGGAACTCTCTTTACTATTTTTACAACTATTTTGTAAGTCTAAAATTATCTCAAAATAAGAAGTTACTGCATAGGTGATATTTAGTTATCTCTCTCTGCTTTTCAGCACTGGAAAATGAATGAGCGTAAGACATCTGGGACAGTGGCAAGATAGTTGCTTACAATAAAGCTTGGCATTTGTTCCTTCAACAGCTATTCAGCAGCCACGAGGTTGAACGCTGTGTTAGTTTCAGGGATTTAGCAGCTAACAAGCCAGACAGAGCCTGACAAAGCAATAAGTGCCAGGGAAAAGGAAATGCATGGTTCTATGGAAAAACATAGAAGCAACACTTAACTTAGGCTTAGGGGATCAGACATCATAGAGCTGAAGATGAGTATGGATTGGATTAGCCAAGTCAGGACTGGGTGCAGTGGTGGGGGGGGGGAGGCGTGTTCAGGATTGGGTGGAAGTAGGGATATGTTTCAGGAATAAGAAACTGCATAGCAAGAGTGGAGACAAGAGAAAACATGGAAAAACAAGGAAATAGTTAACTTGGCTGCATCATGGAGTTCCAGGGGAGTAAGAAAGGTAAGAGAAACCAGATCATGTTAAAAAGTTTGTAACTTAACCTGTGAAGGGCAGCTAGTAAAGAGCTCTAATCAGGGAGTGATGCTATCAGATTTATATTTGAGAAAAATTACTCGGGCTTCCCTGTGAGGAATAGATTATACAGGGGGAGGGAGAGGAGGGAGAGGAAGAGGAAGACCAATTAGGATAGTCCCCCGCAAGGGATGGCAATGGCCTTGACACAATGGCAAGTGCTTTAAAGAGAAAGGGGACAGGTTTAAGAGGTTTTAGGACGTTAGTGCTTGATGGTATAAGGGTGGTGAGGGAGAGAGAGTATTTGCTGTTAAGAATGTTCAGTTCTACATCTAGAATCTGTGAGTCATTTCTTAGTCTGTGCGTAGATCCACGCTGTCATGTATGGCAGTGGCCTGTGACTCAAACCTGATTGTCTGGAGAGGTATGATGATGCTTATGTGGGTATGACAGATGCAACTTAAGTGGACCCTAATGAGTTACATCCCTTTCTCCTGAGTTTAGGCAGAAACTGTAATTTGCTTCTAATGAATAGAAAATGGCAAGGGTGATGGAATGTCACTTTTGTGAGTAAGTTACATTATATAAGACTCTATCTTAGCAGAGTGGAGCAAGGCCCTTGCTGGCCTTGAATGAGTAAGGTGCCATGTTGTGAGAAGGCTACATGGCAAGGAATTATGAGTAACCTCTAGGAGCTGAGGGTGGCCTGTGGCCGACAACCAGCAAAAGAGTGAACCTTAGTCCTACAATGTGAGCAAGTGAGTTCTACCAACAACCTGAAGAGGCTTGGAAGTTGACCTTTCCCAAGACAAGCCTCTGATGAGACCTCAGTTCCAACTGACACCTTATTTACAGCCTAGAGAGATCCTGAGAAGCATGATGAGACACCTGACACAAGAAACTATAAGATAATAAAGGGTGTTTTGAGCCACTAAGTTTGTGGCGATTTGTTATGCAGCCACAGAAAATGAATATGCTTGCTCCAGATGCCTTTGTTCCTTTTATGCATTTCCTTTCTTTAGCCCTGTCCATTATCTGGTCTTAAATCAGGGATCTTTCTTCTTGCTTTTATCTATCCTTATGTTTTCAGCTATTTAACCTGGTTGTTCCAAATATCAAAAACTCTCTTTGGTTTTAGTACCAGAACTGGATTAACTTACAAATTAAGGGACATCTTACAACCTGTGAACAACCTTAGAACTTTGATGTGTCCAATACCCGTTACCAGTGACATTTGCTTTGAGGTATTAGAGCACCCCAAAGGTCCTCTCACTGTTTAAACCCTGAGGACCCACTGTAGATCCAGGCTGGCTTCCCATGTTCTCCTATGCCCCTTACCAGAGGCCCTGTGGACCTAAGGTGCTTTCAGGCTTTACTTAAACTACCATCAACTGCTTTAATTCTTGTAGTTCTTTGAACCCCTCTAATCTCATCCCTAACCTGGACTCTATATGGTGTACCCTCAACTCCTCCCTGTCTTACTGTTACTGAGAAAAGTGACATTTTAAATTACTCCTAGGAAATAGATAGATGATTATAAAAATAGCATGTTTGGGGATGTACAGAGTCTAAGAAACCATACAGATGTCTTAATGTCAAGTTCCCTGGTTTATTTCTTTGCTGAGATAGGTGATAACTAGGAGATTATGGCTTCCTACCTTTTCCATGAAGTTTTGAGGATGGGATTCACCAAGCTCTCCACTTCTTAGCCCTCACTTGTAGTGACAGTCATGCAAATTCCTCTCCCAGAAATCCCTTCTTCCTAACACTCTAGCTGTAGAACCGTTTATTCACCACCTACTGTATGCCAGTCACTGTCTTAGGCCCTGGGAATGTAGTAATAAAGAAAGTAGTTAAAAACAATGGAATTTGTATTTTAAGGTGAAGGGCTATAACAAGAAAACAAATATTTACCAGGCACTTTATGTCAGATGAGGATAGCTGTAACGGTAAAAAATAAAAATGGGAATAGACACAGAGTGTTGAGGTTCCAGTTTTAAACAGAGTAGTCAAAGAAGATTTCAATGAGAAGAGTGCATCTAAGCAAAGACCTGAAGAAAGTGAGGGGGTGGGTCATGCGGTTATCTGAATAAAGAGCCTTCTAAGGGAAGGGAACAGCAAGTACAAAGGTCTTATGTCTGCAAGGACACCAAGGAAGAAGGCCAGTCTAGGTGGAGAGGAGAGAGTAGAGTGCAGTGGAGTGGAGTGGAGGAAAGGAAAGAGGTCAGAGAGATTCTTGGGGGAAAACATATGGGTTCTTAGAGGTCACTGTAAAGACTTTGACTTTTAGTGGAATGAGATGAAAAGCAATGGGAATATTTTAAGCAGGGGCATGACATAATATGGCTTACATTTTAATGGTACTACTTTTCTATACTAGGAATACAAGATGCTATGTGTTTGGGGAGGAGAGATTGAAAACAAAGGTAGGAACAGAGAGACCAGTTAGGAGGCTATTTCCATAATCTAGGTAGAACAGGGCAAATATAGAACATTTCCATCACCACAGAAAGTCCTGCTTGACTTATTGGGAAGAGGGACAATGTGGGGTACCTTAGCTTCCTTTGATGACTGATGTCAAGAGATCAAGGGATCTCTTTCTTTACTCTGAGAGAACATGGGAGTCTGGGGTGTTCTCTTAACTCCTGCCAATGGAGAATGGAAAGCCATGGAAGCGATAATAGTTTCCACCTTCTCTCAAGTAGAACATTATTTCTGTCTAAGAATTATAATTTTGGCTGGAAAAGCCCTTTTAAGGAAGAGCAAATAAAATCTTATTATTAAGCACGAATTTTAATATGGTATTGGTATAAGCACATATTATGTGCACCCATTATGTACTAAACACAATTTAAATGATATCTCATTTTTATTTTCACACTAAGTCTGTAAAATATATTGTATCTCCATTTTCTTTGGTAAAGCCAAAGTTCAGAGAAGATGAATGATATGCTCAGAGTTAGTGTTGGAGCAAGAACTAATCCCAAAAACGATACCTCTTTCATTGATACACTTTCTATTGCCTCCTTTTGGGCATTTCTTCATGCGTGATGATCAAAGAAGACTGTTAATAGATTAGAAATCTTTGTATATGTGTTTCTGAAACTTCCTTAATGTATCTTTAGAGACACTGTGACCTTCTCCAAGTAACAGTGGTTACCCACGCTTGGATCTTTGAGCAGAGTGTGCTTTCTTATCCTTTGTCAAAAGCCTATTCTATTAACCATGAAAGATAAACATCTCTTCACCAAGAAGGCATTCAAGCTGACCATGTGAGAGAAAGAAAACACTGGTGGGAATGCATGAACATTGGATTGGGTGAGAGTGAGGGACAGAAGTTATGTTCTTGACTTTGCCACTAATTAACCTTGTGACCTTGTGCAAGTAAGTAATTCATCTTTCTGGGTATTTATTCCTCATCCTTAAAATAAGACTACTACCTGTCTAAGAACCCATGCTAGCTCTGGGGCTCTATAACCCGGCTTGATGTCCTCTCTCCTTATTTACTCTGGTGGGAAGAAATTTTCTAGGTCTTTGTATCTTCGGTGTTTATTTCTTATTATAATAAAGTCCTACTTCAATGTAATTCTCCTAGTGCAACTCAAAAAAAGTTCTCAAAGTATTTAGTTTTGCTATTAAAAATAGCCAAAAATTGGGAGGTAAACATGATGTAATCCACACAGAAATCGAAATATAATGATGTACACCTGAAGTTTATATCATGTTATAAACCAATGTTACCTCAATTTAAAAAAACTAAAAACCTGAGTTCAAAATTAGGCCAATTTTAATATGTGATATAATGAATTCTTATAAAATGAGAAAAATAGATAATTATGAAAACCGTGTAACAACATGGAAAATGTTAAGAAAAAATAAGACAAACACTAATTGAGTCTAATTTATATTTACAGCTATATAAAAATTATGTGCTCAAATGAAAATAAACCAGAAGATTACAAATAAAAATGAAACCATTTAAAAAAAATAGCCAAATGACCAAGAAGCAGCAGTAAATATGTATGGCCTTAATTCCCATTTGTACCTAATATTGTCAAACTTAAGAGCTATCAGTGTTATGGTTTGTCACTGAAGCAGGAGAAAATTAGTGCTAAGACCTCAGACCTAAAGAACTTTCTGGCTGCCAGTCAAATTGTATGTAAATTTTGTATTAATATATTAATATTTAGCATTTAGTTGTGCTAAATACTGCATTTGTTCTCAGGTACACTGTAAGCTTTGCTCTCTGAAAAGATTATGAATCATCATTGTGCCTGAATCCTATTTGTTGACTTGAATGCTGGTTCTACCTCCTCTTGAAAGCTCAATCTTTATGAAATCTATTCTTCCTCCCTTCCCACCTCCTCAAAAATTATCTTGGTCGTAACTCCCAGTTTAGCCTGGGGTAGTGGAAAAGTTTTATCCATAGTTAAGAGACTTGAATAGTGAGGGATGAACTAGACAGTCTAATTATCTCTGTAGGAATCTTAATTGAAACCAAACTATCCCCTGTGTTAATTTTCCTTTTAATAGGAAGAAAAAGAAGAAAGCAAACCAAACACCCAAGCCCTCCTCTGTTGTCTGCTTAATAGTGAAGTTAACAAGAGGCTTTTCCTGGGTATTATTCATTGACTGGGATCATTTTGGCTGTCCCCAGGGCCATCAACTCCTCCCAGCTGCTCCATTAATCTCTGGGAAATCCCCAGTGCTGAAACTGTCACTGTATAATTAAATGCTTTGTTATTTTCTGCATGGTCCTGGACTTTGGCAGCTTATTTTCATTAACAGCTGAGGCTGTTCTTTGTCACTTATTCCATATGGCTGTGAAGAAGTAGCCTTCAAATCTTTCCTCCTTTTTATTTCTTCTTCTTCTGCATCAAGCGTTTCCCTCCTCCTCCTCCTCCTTTTTTCTCCTCCTCCTTCCTCTCCCCTTCTTCTTTCTCATTTCTTTGACTCAAAGGCAGATTATCTAAATAATGTATCAGATTGATATCAACTATTTGTTATTTTTCCTTTTTTTTTTTTGCTGAGGAAGATTCACCCTGAGCTAACATCTGTGCCAATCTTCCTCTATTTTGTATGTGAGTTGTTGCCACAGCACGGCCACGAACAAGTGGTGTAGGTCCATGCCCAGGATGCTGAACCCAGGCCTCTGAAGCAAAGTGCACTGAACTTAACCACTAGGCCATGGGGCCAGCCCCTAGTTTTACTTCTAACCTCTTCCTACTCAGAAGAAGATTTAAAACTTTAGAATGAAATGTGCATTGCTTTTTAATTTTTTCCTCAAAAGTTAATCATTGGCTTGAGCCCGTGATCCAGCAAACATCCAGAAAATATGGATTGCTATAAAAGCTGACTAGGAAAAAAATAATCACATTTCTTGATGTTGTCATCATGCTGGTAATTTCTTAATTGTAGTCTCAAGGACCATACCCTGATAATACAGGAAGGTATTTTAAAATCATTATTTTTCCCCAGAAAGTTCAACCTCAGAATTTTCCCTTGAGATTCCCTATTTTTGCTCAAAAATGCTGCGATTGCTTCATACAGGTTGGAGAGGTTTCTTGACACTAAGTGACGTGTCTTCCCCTGGGGAAGGTAGTGGCAGCCCAGAAGAGGTAGGGCAGTGAGGGGCACTAAGAGCAGGTGGTCACTGAATGGGATTGTAGTTGAAGTCCCTAAGGGGCTTCCCTACCCATTTCTTCATCCCGTGTCCGTTGGTTCACAGCCTTTGGGTGCACAGTAGAATGAGGGGGGGAAGCTTTAAAAATCTTGATTTCTAGGCCACACCCAAGACCCATGTGAGAGGCAATTGTTATGGGGAAAGAGCATTAATTTAGTAACTCCAAAGAAGAAATTGCTGAGAAGTGGCTAAGAGTTCCACAGGTATAAGTTTGGCAGCTGCCTAGCGATCTCATTTTCTCCTAGAAGGGAGGCAGTATAGCGGAGCAGGTAATGCGTGGGCTCTGGAGTATGACCTACATAAGAACTGATGCTGCTGCCTACAAACCTGGAGCAAGACTCTTGACCTCCCTGAGCCTCAGTTCTCTCATTGGTAAATGGGAATAATTATACCTAGTCTATATGTTTGCCATGAAGTTTAATAAGAAAACACTTATAAAGTGTGCAGAGAATGTGCAGCACTTCCTAAGCCCCCAGAAATTCATTCAGGTGTTGTTTAGTATGATGACTCTCCTCCACATGTCACTTCTGCTCCATGCTCTCTTTTCTCCCATAACCTCACAGGACGTGGTCCGTTATTCACAGTTCTCTTTCACGCCTCTGTAGTTTTCTACACGTTTTTCATTCTAACCACAAGAAGCTATCCCCTTTGACAGTTTACTTGCCAAACTAATACTTATACTTCAGGGCTTAGCTCGGTTTCTACCTGTGAAACTTAAGTTCTAATCAGACTTAGTACTCCTTTCATAACTTTCCTCCTGAACTTTGTACTTGCCTTGAAAAGGGCAAAAAGTATGATGATGGTTTGAAGTCCCATCTGTCTTCTCACTAGATTCTAGTTATTAAGGGCAGGAGTTCAATTCTTTTGTGTCCCAATACCTAGCACAATAACCAGCACAGAGTAAGTGTTCAATATATATTTTTCAAATAAATGAACAAAGGGTTCTTTTAATATATTTTTCAAAAAAAGGTTGGAGTTGCCCAGAACACTATCAGGAGTCAGAAAGGAGAGGAAGGCACTGAGAACTAGTCTTCCAAAGGTGGAGATTACCTAGTAGTCAGAAAAAAGAAGCTTGGGAGATGAAAAGAGGACGGTCGAATGCCATTAGCCTGTCAAGGAAAAGTGTTTTGATTGCTTATGGAGAGTTCAAATTTAATTAATTAAACTGAATTGAATTCAAAGTTCCTAAGGAGCTTCCATACCCATGTTGCTTCCCTTGTTCCCTGACTCTCAACCTGTGGGTGCACATAGGAATTACTTGTGCTTATAAAAAACCTTCGGCAACATCCTAGACCAAGCATGAGCATTTTTTAAAGTTCTGCTAGTGACTTCAGTGAGAAGCCATGGTTGAGAGCCATTGCCCAGCACAGAACCTAGCTTAGTTCCTTGCTCACATTAGAGGCTCAAAATCTGTTTTCTAATTGCATAACTGAACCTTTCACTCATTACCCGACTCCCTCTTCATAGCCAAGAATGAGAGCAAATAGCAGTGTTTTCCAAATACTGAATTAATCAGCTCTACAAGTCTTCAAAACAGACAGGAGCAACTAATTTGTAGCTTTAGGGAATGAGTCTTTGTTCTGACTATTTTTTGTATGCTCATCTTTGCTGTCAAACTAATATATTATGTTCTTTGAGTGGTAACACAACTCTGAAACTATTGTGCATAAAATGGCGTTTCAGGGAGGAAAACAGAGTAATGGGGCCTCTATTTCTGCCAATTGATCATTCAGGTATCTTGTCACCCTTACCAAAGCAAACAGATGATTCGCCCATGTAGACACTGGCTGTTCAGCACGTAAAGGCTGCTAAGCATTCCCCAAAACTGTTGCTCTGAACTTAATTGCTGGTGTCAGTGTAGAATTGCACAGCATCGTATGGTAAAGGGAAGAATCCATGAGGATCAAGATAACCTTCGCTCCTAGAAGCCAGAGAATGTTTATTGCACATTTGAGGATAGGAGGTGAAAGAAGAAAGGAGATGCGGGGGAGAACCATTTTTAATTCTGACTTGCCTTACCATTTCAGAAGTCAAGGAATACTAACTTCCAACTAAATTTCAGAGCCTATGGATTCATGTTGAAACATGAAATGCCAATATGCTGCTGATTGCTTCTGGAACACTTGCATGCCATAGAGAGAAACATTTAAAAGCTCCTCTTTCATCAGTATTCTTTGAGGGGGTGGAAAGGATGGTCCTTATAGATTGGCACAGATGAATATTATTAGGCTGATTGACTTTTCATTGTTCAGAAGTGCATTACGGTAGAGGAAGCAGTTTAACTCTTTAATCTCCAAAGATATTTAAGGTAATATCTTGAACCTTTTGTGGCTAAGACCCAATATTGTAAAGATTGATGATGCTTCTATTAGTTTTCTGTTGCTGCATAGCAAATTACCACGCATTTAGTGACTTAACACAATACCTACTTATTATCTCACAGTTTTCATGGGCCAGTAGCCTGGGATCATCTTAGGTGGGTCTCAGCTAAGGGTCTCAATGCAAGTGTCAGCTGGGGTGCATTCTCATCTAGAGAATTGACCAGGGAAAAATCTGCTTCCAAGCTCGTTTAGGATTTTGACAGAATTCATTTCTTTGCAGCTGTATGCCTGAGGTCCCTGTTTTCTTGTTGACTGTCAAACAGGGACCTCTCTCAGCTCTGAAGTTGTCAGTTCTTTGCCATGTGGCCTTCTCATAACATGGCAGCTTGCTTCTTCAAAGAAGTAAGGGAATCCCTCTCATTCCAGTCTGATGTAACATAGCATAATTACGGGAGTGACATCTCATCACTTTGCCATCTTCTATTGGTTAAAAGCCAGGTATAGGTTCCACACTCAAGAAGAGTTGTGAGGGGAGGGGTGTACACAAAGTTGTGATGAATTGCTGTGGCCCTAGGGTATGTGTTCATCACAGTATTCTAAATAGGCATTTTGCTAAAGTTGTTAATTTATTAGAACCAACTCTGTAAAGGTGGCATCGTGTGGAGTAAAAGAAAGAGCATTGGGATTAATGTGCTCTGCAATTATATGGCTCCATGGCCTTAGACTAGTTACTTAAGCTTTGACACTCAGTTTATCTCCAGTAAAATGGGAACAACTAACATTGCTATAAAGAGTTGTAAATATAAAATTACATATGTATTTGAAAGTTCTTGTAAGTTGTTTAATAAATCTTAGTTTCCATTAACTAGAGTGATCAATAGAGATTGTTTTAATATGTCTTGCCCTTAAAAACCCAAGATCAAGTCACCAAGACTAAAGCCTTCTTTATTTAACTCAATTTCTGGAATTTTATCTGTAACTTAGCTGAAAATAGTACTTTAATTTATTTTCTCTGGCAAATATGAACTCCTTTACACAAGATCAGCCTCCAGTTAAATCTCCCGGGGCCAGATCATATAGAGGGAAAATAATCAGACAAACAGAGGTACCTTAATTATCATAGGCTTTTTCTCTGCCTACAAAAAAAGATGAAAGAGGCACATTTTTTAACATGAAGAGATAATGAAGATCTTAGAATATCAAGCTGTAGGTCACAGAATTTCATCCCATCCTATTCCTTTTGGAGAAGTTGTTTGAGGTTTGGGTTGCTAAAGGACACTATTTTAGGAATGTAGACCATCTCTCAAGAGCAAAGAAACTAAATAGTTTGTCTTCTATATTCCGGTTATATATTGAAGCATTGAAGCATTTGGGTTCAATTTATGTGTATCTGGCAATTGTGGCAATCCACATAAGATCTAATGTTTTGGGGGGAAAATATTATATAAACTTAGCCATCAGAAAAAAAATCGTGGGCATACACTCTTCACTGAGACCTTGTCCACTTAGCAATGAAGGAAACTTTGGGGGAATCACAGGGAGGCTGTTATTGCAGGGTTTAATCTGTGTTTGACAAATTACTGGAACTGCTTTTCTGTCACTTTCCATCAGAGCCTTATATAAGGTTAAGGGAAAATAAAATTACATGTTAAACAGAGTGTCCTTTTTTGTGCCTGCGCCCACTCTTTCTTGTGGTACTTCGAGTCATGCCGTCTAAGAGAGACGTTATAAGTACCTCAGTTCATATTCTGAAAGAACTCTTGAGAGTTGGCCCTCTTAAGAAGTAAGAAGTACAGGAAAATCCCGCGTTTGCCCTCAAACTGACTTGGTGAGATGCATTTTTCACAATTCACCTCTGACTGCTTTTATGACACATCTTCTGTCATTATGATTTGCTGTCACTGGATGCTATTAAATTCATCAGTTCAAACGCATTCTGTTCCCAGGTTTATGGCTTGTAATAATGATCTGGATCTCGGCACATTCCTGATAAATTAGGTCTGGATGATCACGTAGCATGCATGAGGAAGAAGGTTTAGTGGATTAAAAAATTTCAGACATTCTGGTTTATTGTATCTTCTCTATAAAAAATTTTCATCTGTGATATTCCTTTTTTTTTTTTTAAAGCAAGTGAGAGTTTAGAAAAGCAAATGACATCCATTTGAGGGTCAATAAGACCATCTTCCTGGAAAACTAGTCCTATCGGCAAAGGAACGCCTTTCCCTTTTGTTTGCAATTGGCTCATTTGTATTAACTACCTGTCACTATTGTACTACTATATTATTCACATAGTAGAAAATATATAAAAGTAGAAATTTTTAAAAGATGAAATTAAAATTAATAGAAACAGAAGTTTGAATATTTGCTTCCTGCATCCCTTTGGAGACTACGGGCATGGATGAGGAAATGGACTAAAAGGCATTATGTTATCACTCATTTCTTCCCTTCTCCCTTTTGTGCTCACTATCAGGTTCTGACTCATGAGTGTCATTGAGTTTGATGTGTGTCTGTTGGTTGCAGGAACTGGAGAGTGATAGCAATGTAGAGTGGGTTTCCATAAATTCACTTCACACATTTTACTTTTAGAAAAGTTACTTGGCTTCCTACAAAAATTTAATCAGGAAACAGAGACATTAAGTGTTTGCTTCCAGGCTCCTCATTATACTCTTCATAGAAGATGAAGAGATACATAGTTCTGATAAAAGTGGGTGTTGTTCCCATCTGGGTTCCTGGCAGGCTAACGCTAAAATGTGGGAGCTTAGGGTGAATCAGATGAGCTTCTGCTTTCTACACTATTCATGGGCCTGTTGTAAGAGCTGTGCTTTTTATGGATTTAGAATAAACTGTCATAACATCGGTTTTCATAAATAATATATGAAGGCCAGTTATTTAAAGAAAAGAAAATATCTTAATAGCTTTCTAATTTTTTAACACCTCAGAATGACAGATTGTAGAATAAACATGCTATAGGCATAAAACTTTACATAACATCAGGAAAATATTCTTCCTGGGTTAGAAATTATACACCTGAACTAGAAGTTTGGATCGAATGCCATAATTTATGCCTTCACTGGTTTTCTTTCACTAAAAATTGAGATCGATGCCTATATTTCTTGACTGCCAAAAAGACTTTTCTTTATCAGTATGTATTTAAGAAAGATGATGCAAATTACTGAGTTGCAAAAATGGCATAGAATGAGTATGCCATTACATATATAAACTTGTAAATGAAATTATTTTTATTAAGCACTGACTTTTTAAAATTCTATGCTAAATAGATTAATCAGTTTTAATCCTCTAGTGCTTTCTTGATCAAAGATTATGTTATGTTCTCCTGCCTGTCTCACAGGTTTATGTTAAAATTTAAATGATATCATGGCTGAAAAGACATTTCCTAAGCCATTAAAGATATGATAATGAATTATTATGATTACATTCTGTATGATTACATATTTTTATATTATTCTTAGATTTCATCTTATTATTATTACACTCATTGCAATTTAGGTCTTCTGTTCCACATATCATCTTCCATCCCACTTTTTCATAATGTTTGGACAGGAATCTCCCATTAATACCTTCTTAATGAGATAATGTCTGCAAAAATATTTTGAGATCATCAGGAAGTGAAAGATCATTATTGTTAAGTCAGAATGTAAAGATGAACAGTTTATATCACTTGATGTCATTCTAGAATCAACATGTATATGTAGAAAGCACGTGTTTTGCAATGTAGCAGTTGGCTCATCTTTCCTATAACTATGTGTATTTTTAATGCCTTTAGATGAAGAAAGAAGAACGTGCCCTTTATGATGTGATCTTATATCTCTGAGTCAATATTTGATTATTTTTTAACCTCTGAAACTCTTATTAGCCAACAGTTATCCTTTGGTCTCCTTATGTTGAAGACTGGGGAGGAATTACTTGGTGTGGATAGATAGTTCTTTTAGCAAGAAGCCAGGAGACCCCTTTCAAGCTTAATCTGCCAGTTATTTTCTTCTTCTGAGATAAAATTGTCTCATGAACTGTAATTTAATTCTTCAAAGTACAAAAGGCAAAATGATTGAATTTCCTGATAGCTCCTGCCAGTGGTCATAATGACCACTCTGGTTCCAGAGTTTACTTTGCGAATAGCAAAGCTGTTCGGCCACACCATTGAGATGACCTCACAGGGCATTTTCCACCTGCCTGTCTGTGTGACATCACTTGTCACCTTTTCTCCATTCTCTGCTCTCTCGTCACTGACATAAACTTAGACGGCCACCCCAGCAGGCTGTATCATTTCCTTTCTTCCGATATGGGGTGGAGAGTAGGTTCACCCAGACATAATAATAAAATCTAACATTTGTTGAGCTGTTCTGATATTCAAGGAATTGTTCTAAACACTTTGTGTATATGAATTAGTTTCTTAACAACCCCGTGAAATAACCAACATTATCCCTGCTTACAGATGGGGAAATTGAGGAGAAGAGGTTAAGTGAGTGGCCAGGATTTGAAGCCTAGCAGCCCTGGCTGCCAACACCCTACACTGTGTCCTTACAATAACTCATTGCTTACTCTTTAAGTCTGGAAAGCCCAGCTATTAGCAATCTTGATGAATGGGGTATCTGTGAACACAAACAAGGAAACAAACCTCATGCCAGCTTTTGAATTGGATGTGGAATTTCATAAAAGTATTCCAGCTTAATATTTCACATATTGTTTGGATTATTAAGATTTTTCAGGATGAAGAAGATTAGCTTGCTGGCTGTTGGGTTCCTGGGTTAAATCCACATGACTCAGGCATTATGGGACTCGCTCAGGGCCTCCTCTGTCCTGGGAGGGTTGAGGGTTTTATTTGGACTGCTACATGTGTGCTGGTTCTAAATGAAACCAGAGTCTCAGATGCAGAAGGTGAACCAAAAACAGATTTTCAAAGCTATTGATGTCTGTGTTCAGTTTCTTCCTGGCTAAAGGACGTTTCCCAAAGGGAAGAAAAAAAGTGGAAAAAATGAGTGTCTGGATGCAATAAAATTGTCACTGTTCATCATTTGTACATGTTAGAAGAATTGAGACTGAGAACATGTGAAATATCTTTATAACTCATGGTCTGCCTAACATCTAGAAGCAACCTGGCTATGTGGTCTTATTCCTCAGTTTGGATAAAGAATACTGGAAAATTCTGCTTTCCGCTCACAAAGCTGCGAGCCCTTCCATCTGCCCCTTACCACCTCAGAAGGGGAAGATACATCCCCATGGAGTCAGGAGTGAGGTTTCCATCCTGAGTGAGGCTGACAGATCCGCCTCAGAGATTTCGTAGTCAGGAGTGCAAGGGACGGATCGGGGTTCAGAATCCCCGAGTTCCTAGCAGATAGGAGGGCTCCACATCATTCCTATTGACTTAACCGTTGTGAGTTCAGGTTCAAAGCCTGTGCCTCCAGTTAGAGGGTGCCGTGGATGATTTATTAGGTTTTCCTGAAGGCCGTAGATTTTGCATTTGAACATTCTTGGCCCCAGTCTTCAGAGCTACTGCTTGCAGGAAGCTTGGCTCTCGGGCCTGTGCAGAGAGGCAGGGCCTCTCCTTATGCCAGAGCCAGAGCCAGTAGCTCAGGCCTCTCCACTCAGGGCTCCAGCTCTTCCACTTCTTAATCCATGACAAGAAGGAGTGGTTTGAAGGCTCTTGAGGGACTGAATGGCCCAGGGCAGGGGCTCCCAGGACCCACAATGGATGAACCTTGTGGTTTCTTTCCACCCTGGAAATAGGGCTCCATCTTTTCTTGTTTTTTTTTTTTTTAATATTGACATATTCTTTTTTTTTTTTGAAGATATACAGTTTTTGGTGAGGGAGATTGGCCCTGAGCTAACATCTGTTGCCAATCTTCCTCTCTTTTTTTTTTCTCTCCTCAAAGCCCCAGTACATAGTTGTATATCCTAGTTGTAAGTCATTCTAGTTCTTCTATGTGGGATGCCACCACAGCGTGGCTTGATGAGCCATGCGTAGGTCCGTGCCTAGGATCCGGACCAGTGAACCCTGGGCCAATGAAACGGGAGCACACAAACCTAACCACTTGGCCACAGGGCCGGCCCCAGGGCTCCATCTTTATTTTTGGTTTTATAATTCAAACCTTTGTTCACTTCCTGTGTGAGCCCTTTGCAGTAAAATTCCAAGGTCTCAAGTGCTTGTGGAATAATATTCCTCTCTGTTTGAAAAGACAATATTACGTTATATTTCTCGATTTTCCAGTTTAGGAAAAGCTAAACTTCTAGCTAAGGAATTCTGTTATCCTATCTTTTTTTCTTTCATTTTCTTCCACTGGAAACCTCTCCAAATCGGTTCATATGCGTGAATGTCATCTCTTCTTCTTCTGTCTTCTCAAAACCACTAAACTCAACCCACCTGCTTTTCATTATGACTTTGGCCTGACCACTGACCCTGATGATCTGGGTCCAAGCTTATGAAGTGCTGTTCTATGTGCTTCATGCAAAGTCCAGACACAAACTTTTGGAGCTCCCACTGTGCAGTGGATAAGCTGCAATAAAGCATGACTATAACTGGAGCTGCCCACACTATATCCCCTAGTGTCTCATTTTGCTTTCTCTGTTGATTGGTAATTTTCTCCATGAAAAGCAGTGAATCACTCTGTTGTGGCTTTCAGGGATGGCAATTGGAATAAGAAAACCCATAGACATTTTCTCACGTCTCTTAATGCCTTGATATTTTTGGATGTTACGTGGCAGCAAGCAAATGTTTCCAAACAATTTTTTGGAGAAAGATGCAACCTAATGTGGAAGATAATGCATTCAGGGGAATAAGCCAGATACTTCAAAAAATTTTAGTGGAAATTCAGAAAATTTATACATTTATTTGCAGCACTGTGGGCAGAAGACTGCTTTTGAGCAGGTATAGAACTCTCATTTGGACTTGAACAGTGATTGACGGCAGAGATCTAAATGCAGTTCTACAGTTCAATTTCGATAGATGAAAGCAGTGCAGAGTCCTAGATTTTAGCCTTTCTCCAAACTGCATTGGCTTTTGAGACCTTTTGTTCCAAATTGCCTTTGAGATTGCAAAAAGTTATGGCTGATCACGTAAAGAGAAAATCACTGCTGTCTTTTAAAGCAATTGTATTAATTAAAGGACAATAGAGGGGTTTAACTTGGTCCCAAGATAGCTAAGAAGTAGCCGCTCTGCACCCGCCCAACACACACATACACACACATTCCTAACACCCATTCTTCCCCACCCCCCATAAGCACACACTCTCTCTTGCTCTCTCCCTTCCCTTCCTTCTTTCTTTTACTTCTACATTTCTGATGTCCAAAGTCTTCACATAACTGGGCCACAGGGAAACAACTGTGTTTTAGGCAATACATCAGCAAGAGAAGTAATATTATAATTTCAACTCAAATTCTTAGTAATTAATTAAGTTTTACTGTACACATTCACTTCTTATAACTGAGATAAAAGAGTTGACCTCATTTTTAACACAGCTATCACTCCAGAAAAGAAAGCAGCTATTTGTTGATAGGGCTAACATTTTCAGGAAAGCATATTTTTTTCACAGTTCTAATGGGATGGTCCCTTTATGGAATCTCCATGTAAACTTGAGGGACTTGGAGAATGTTGCTGTGCACATGTCCAGGATGAATGTCTTGGAGGTTTGTAGGAGTCAAACTTTCCTTTCAATACAGTCCTTTAATTTATGTTTATGATTTGGTCCTCACGACAGGTATCATTATCCGTATTTTACAGATGAGGAAATTGAGGGTCAAATGTAATAACTAACTTGTATAAAGTCACACAGTTAGTTAGTAAAAGATGAACCTGGAACTTGAATCTAGGCCTCTATGAATCCAAAGCACATTCTCTCCCCAAATAAAACACTAGTCTATAAAATTAATGAAACAAACAAACAGATAGACATTGTGTTGAGTGTCTTTCTTGATACTGTATTGATCATTTCTGATACTTTAATTTTGCAGAGTATAGATCAAGTCCATTCATTAGTGCCAAGGTCCCAGTCTTTATATTTTTACTAGAGATCCAAAGAAATATACAAAAGAAATATTGCAGAAAACCTAATGATGTCAGTTTAAGTGGAGTGAGAAGTCAGGATGTTTCAGTCAGAAGAATGATTGAAATGAATAAGAAGAATGTAGTTAGCCATTTCTAGAGAGCTGCTCTTGGATTTATTTCGTTATAGAATCAAGTTCGTAATACGTAGTCAAAAGGAGAGAACTGCAGGGTATTCCTCCATTATACCATTTAGCTTCCGCCTTTCCTACTCCACTTCAGCAGTGAAAACATGAAATCTGTTCCTTCACTCATCCAGGGAAGGGTTTTAACCTATTTGGGAAAAAAGCTAAAAAGGGCAGATCTGGGGATTATAGCATTTAAATATCTAAATTATGCTTCCAAATCCCTTGTTCTATGTGCTCTGTGCTTCTGGTTAATACTACAAACAGCAAGGTGTAATATCATGGTTATAAGCAGCAAAAATAATTTAATAAATGATACAAGTTGAAAAGAAAGAGATGGAATGAGAGAGAACACAATTTTAGTCTTTCACTTTGTCTCTTCTTCATTCCTGATGTCCTTCATAGGCTCTATCTCTCCAAATATTTTCTTGGGCTTCGCTCTAGATTTTAATGTGTAACCTAGGTGTTTATAAGATAGAAGCTTGATAACAAATGTTTCTTTAAGCTCACAGCATAGGTTTCTTCAATTCTAAAATATACTGTGATCATTTTTGCTGCCTTTCATGTTCAAACATGGAGCCACTGCACTTAGAAATATTCTTTGAAGTATTCTGTTAAGCAGTGCTATGAATTTCAGAAAAAACTCATAAATAGATTACTTACTTATAGAGGGAGAATTTTTACGTATGAGTTTTAAAGTTTTTAAGAAATTAGAAGTTACCATGCCAACATATATTCTTAAATTTATTTGAAAGTAAACAAAGGATTATGCACACCTGTATATCATTTAGATATAGAAAATTGAGTGAGGATATTTTCAATAAAATCAACCATTTTCATACATTATGATAACATTTTAATAAGATGTCAGAAAGGTTTAGTGGCCAAATAAATTTGTTTACCCTTTTTGCATTCTTGGTATTTAGGGGGTGTATGTGTATGTTTGTGTGTGTGTGTGTGTGTGTGTGTGTGTGTGTGGTTAGTTAATGGTAATGAGTTCTTTTATTGAAAGATCAAATATTAGAAAGGTATTCTAAGGTAATGCATTTCCCAATGGAAGAAGAAATCTTAACATTAATCTAGTTTCTTTTGAAAAAATTAAGATATCTTTAAAGAATAATAAAATAACACATTAAATTTTGTGTGTGCTGGTAATTAAATCTTTATAATCATGAAAGATAGATGGATTTTTTTCTTTTTTCATTGTTTTCTAAAGTCTTCACAGACATTGTGTTGTGCAGTTGGGAAAATGTTTTTCAGCAGACCAGTCTTCTGGTCATTTTAAAATTCCAATGTACCCAAGTACCTGACCTCCAATAGAGAAAAACTAACATTTCGGCATTTATTTTTACAATTTTCATTATCCAGTGTCCTACTTTAATCTGTGTAGATTCACATACTCAAACAGATTTGTACACTGATAAACAACAGCAATATAAGCATAATACCTATTACAGGGGAGATGGAAAAGCCTTCCTATGTTCTGCAAAGGTCTGATCACATAGGACTATTGTGTTCTGTTCTGGGTACCAATGGTAAAAAAGGCGTAACCAAAATAGGGAGAAATAAAGGAGATAGAATCTCTTTTATAATATGAGGAACTATGTGATATGAGGAAGGGGCTGGAAAAAAGTAGGAAAATTTAGGTTTCTGCCACATGTCATAAATTCGTGAATGTTGAACTAAAATATATAATCACTTACGTAAATTAAATGACAATAAAGATGAAGAATCATTGCTAATATATGAAAAATTTCAATCAAATTCCATTTCCCTTTAAGAATAAATAATGGTCAGGGACTTCTGGAATGGCAGAATGAGAACCTCTGTAAATTCACTCCTCCATAGTAATAATGAAAACACTGGCAAAATCATCAAAATCACCTTTTTAAAACTCTAGAAATTAACTAAAGTTTTATAACAATCTGAAAGGAGTTTATTCAGGAAAAACTACTGAACTTCATTAAGAACTATAGAGTTTGTGGCATTTTGACTTGATCTACTGTTAGCACTCTTTTCCCAGCTCTCTGGTAGCCTTGAAAACCAGCAGCCTCACAACCATGGTAGCTATAGAAAATGGCAGCCTTGCAATCCTGGAGGGGCAGGCAGATCAGGTGTGGAGCTCCACAAAAAGTTCTACCTACACAGCATTGTCACTATTTGACTTATCTCACAGCCTCTGGAAAAAAACCCATTCAGGGTGTTGTTGTTATTTGATCTGACACAGAACACCTGCTGGAGGAAAAGCCCTATCCCCAGGGCATTTGTCAAAAAAATTAGTGGTGATTATTTAATATCACAGACAAATACGAGCCTGACCAGAAACTTAAAAGTAAGACAAGGGAAATGTGATGTCCATAGAGGGTTTTGAAACTGTCACATATGCCTGGGGATCTAGAAGGCTGTGCTTATGTACAAGCCTGTATGCATACCCAGGAAAGACCTGAGGGGGACCCAGTCTCTCATCTTTGGCTGATCTTGAAGCTCTGCAAGCAGAAAATAAAGTATAAGGCGGAGTTGTAAACTGCCTGAGCATTGAAATCATGCCCCAACACTCACACAGAGTCTGACAGCAAAGGTTGGAAGTCTTTTTTTTTTTCCAAGATATTTAAAGAAAATTCTGACCAATCATAGCTGATTAATACCTTAACTCAACAGAGACTTCAGCAGTTACACACTACAGAGAATACAAACTTTACAAGATTGATTCAGGAAAGTTACAAAACAAACAAGCAGCAGCAGCAGCAATAGCAAGAAAATAGCAACAACAACAACAGCAAACTTGGTTGGGAAAGGGTGATTTAATTCCAGAGTTTACACATTATATTATTTAAAATGTCCGGTTTTCAACAAAAAATTATGAGACGTACAAAGTAATAAAGTATCATCCATTCACAGGAAAAAAAGCAGTCAATAGAAACTATCCCTGTGGGATCCCAGGTCATGGATTTGCTAGACAAAGATGACTTGGCATCAACTTTTAAAAATATGTTCCATGAACTAAAGGAAAATATTAGAATTAAGGGGAAAGAATTAAAGAAAAGTATGACAATGATGTCTCACCAAATAGAGAATATGAGTAAAGAGATAGACATTATAGGTGAAGAACCAAATAGAAATTCTGGTTGTTAAGTTATAAAAACTAAAATGAAAAATCACTAGCAGGTTCCAACAGCAGAGTTTAGCTGGCAGAAGAAACAATCAGTGAACTTGAATATAGATCAATTGAGATTATCTGGTGTAAGGAATAGAAAGGAAAAAGAAAGAAGAAAAATAAACAGAGCTTTAGAGACCTATGGGACACCATTAAGAATACTAATATATATATAATGGGAATCCCAGAGTAGAAGAGAGAAAGAAGCTGAAAGATTATTTAGAGAAATAATGGCCAAAGTCTCCCCAAATTTGATTTTTTTAAAAAAGTCATTAATCTACATATCCAAGAAGCTCAGAACTCCAAGTAGGAAAAACTCAAGGAGATCCACACCTATGCATATCATAGCCAAACTTTAAAAAGACAAAGACAAAGAGAGAATCTTGAAGGCAGCAAGAGAAAAATTACCCATCATATAGAATGACTCCTCAATAAGAGTAACAACTGACTTTTCATCAGAAACCAGGGAGGCCAGAAGACAGTGGAAAGACAGCCAAAGTGTTGAAAGAAAAAACTGTCAACTGAGAATTCAATATTCAGCAAAACTATGCTTTCAAAATGAAGAGGTTAAGACACTCTCCAAAAAACAGAAGCTGAGAGAATTTGTCTCTAATGTGTCTGCCTTACAAGACATACTAAAGGAACTCCTTCAGGCAGAATTGAAAAGACACAAGGCAGTACTTGACTCTACATGAAGAAATAAAGAGCATCAATAAAGGTAACTGCATAGATAAATATAAAAGGAAATATAAAAGTATCTTTTTAATAAAAGGCATCCAGCTTTGAAAGGAAGGAGTAAAACAATCTCTATTTACATACAGCATTATCATGTATATAGAAAATCCTAAGGAATTCACTAAAAAACTATTATAAATAATAACTTCATCAAGGTTTCAGAATACAAAATCAATTTACAAAAATTTGTTATATTTCTATACACTAACAATTAACAATTCAAAAATGAAATAAAGAAAATTCCATTTACAATAGCATAAAAAGAATAAAATGCTTAGTTTTAAATTTCACAAAATAAGTGCCATACTGTACTCTGAAAACTATGAAACATTACTGAAAGAACTTAAAGCATACTGAAGTAAGTGGAAATTCAACCCAGGTTTGTATGTTGGAAGAATTACTATTGCTAAGATGTCAAGATGTCAGTGTTCTCCAAATTGTTCTACAGATTCAGTGCAATGCCTATTAAAATTCATCTGGTGTTTTTGCTGAAATTCATAAGTTGATCCTAAAATTAGTATGGAAATTCAATGGATCCAGAGTAGCTAAACAATCTTTATAAAGAAGAATAAAGTTGGAGACTTATACCCCCTGATTTCAAAACTTACTACAAAACTACAATAATCAAGACAGTGGGCTACTGGAATAAGCATAGAAATATAGATCAATGGAATAGAATTGACAGCCCAAAAATAAACTCATATTTATGACCAGTTGATTTTTGAAAGAAGTACCAAGACAATTCAATGGAGAAAGAACAGTCTTTCCAACAAATGGTTCTGGGAGAACTGAATATCCAGATATTAAAAGAATGAATTTGGTCCTGTACCACACACTATATAAAAAATTTAACTCAAAATGGATCAAAAATCTAAATATAAGAGCTAAAACTTATAATTCTTAGAAGAGAAAAGAAAAACTAGGAGTAAGTATGACTTTGGATTAAGCAGTTGTTTGTTAGATATGATATGTAAACCAAGTGACAAAAGAAAAAATATATAAATTTGACTTCATAAAAATTAAAAACTTTTTGTGCATCAAAGCACATTATTAAGAAAATGAAAGAACAACTCACAGAATGTAAGAAATTACATTCAAATCAAATATCTGATAAGGGATTTGTATTCAGAATTTATAAAGAAAATTTACCCTAAATGATAAAAAGATGAATACCCCAGTTTTATAAATGGACAAAGGGTTTGAATGGACATTTCTCCATAGAAGCTATACAATGAACAATAAACACATAAAGAGATGCTCATCATTAGCCATTAGAGAAATGCAAATCAAAACCCCAATGAGATATCACTTTGTAGCCACTAGGATGACTATAATGACAAATATAGACAATGATATAGACAAAGACAATGTTGACAAGGATGTAGAAAAATTCAGACTCTCAAACAATGCTGATAGGAATGGAAAATGATGTCGCCATTTTGGGAAAAAAAAGTGGCAGTTCCTCAAAATGTTAAACCTAGAATTACTATATGTCCAAGCACTTCTCCTTCTAGATAAATACCCATCCAAGAGAAAGAAAAGTTATGTCTACGCAGAATCTTGTACATGGATATTTATAGCAGCATTATTCATAATAGCCCCAAAATGAAAGCAACCCAAATGTCCATAACTGTTGAATGGATAAACAAAATGAAATATCCATATAGTGGAATATTTTCAGCAATAAAAAGGAATGAGTACTCATACATGCTGTAACATGGATGAACCTTGAAAACGTTATGTTAAGTGAAAGAAACCAGTTACAAAAGATCACATAATGCATCATACCATTTATATGAAATTTCGACAATAGGCAAATCTGTAGATACAGAAAGATTAATGGTTGCCTAGGGCTGGGAGTGGGTGAGATGGGATGGAGAGTGACTGCTAATGGGTATGAGGTTTCTCTTTGGGTGATTAAAATATTCCAAAATTAGACTGTGTTGATGCTTGTCCAACTCTGTGAATGCACTAAAAATCATTGTATACTTCAGGTGGGTGAATTTTGTGGTAGGTTAATTATATCTCTTGGGTAAAGCTGTTTTTAAAAAGCTATTATGTAGCTTAAAAAAGAATAAACAAAAAGTATTAGGTCTTCAACATGTTAAAATACTTTATTTCATGAAAATAAGACTACATATCATAATTATATTAATTATTAGCATAATTTTAATTATTAGGATGTTTAACCAATAACCCCTATTATTTTAGGTGGGTTGCACTCTTTGAATGCATTACTGTTCTTTTCCGTGGAACTACATCACTTACAAAATACTCATTTATATAAGCTCAAGGAAACTGAATAATTTAACTTTATTGAAATTCTAAGACCTTTTCAGGTTAATTTAAAACTCGTTTCAAAATAATTCAATAACAATATAAAATTAAAAGAGAGAACAATTGCTCTGTAAGTTTGAGTATTAGATATTTACTAGGACTCATCACTCTTAAACACATTCTCACTAAAGTGTGCCTTTACTGTGTTTCTGCCCCACTGAGAATCCTTCAATGCTCCTCTTCTCCCCTATGCTTCTCTGCTGGCCATGCTGGATCTTCCACAGTCTAACTCCAGTCCACAGTCCAGCTGCTGTTCTTACGTAAACCCTGTAAATCCTTTGAATTATTTGGTCTCTAAACCCACTGGGCATTCATTAATCATTTATTCCATTAGTCTTTCAATTAAAATGTTTGTTCAATGTCTACTATGTTTCATAAGTACTCTAAGCTCAAAGTCTTGATATATGGGGAGAAATCAGAAGACCACAAGATAGAGTAAAAATTAATGGTATTAATTAATTCCTACATATGCAGCAAGGAGGGTAAAAGTCAGCTCCAATCACCAGCTCTGACTACAGCTTCCCAGACAGGTGGATGCACGCATCCCAAAGCAAGATGGTGGATCACACTGCAGCGATCCAGTGCTAAACCAGAGAGACCCGAAAATCATCATTCATGTTACTGCAGTGATAAATCCAATAACTACATCAATTAAAGTCTCTGTGTTGGTAAATCAAAGAGAATAATAACCTATGAATATAGCTGAGATTTTCTAAAGCTTTCTTAAATTGTCTGCAGAGCTTTATGCTCCTAGTCAGGTAGTAAGAAAGAAAGATAATTTCTACGTCCCCTGGTTGTTAGGAAAGTGATTTAGATTTTTAAAAAGTGGTTGTTTAGAATCATTTTCTCCTTGGGAAGCTAAATAGTTAGGAGCCAGAGTGTAAGGGAAAGCGATGGTATCTTCAGGAAGAGCTGAAAATGTCATCTCGACCCAGGGTACCTTAACACTGCAGAATTCTGCAGGCTCCCTCATAATGTGGCTGCCCATCATATGTTCTACAAAATATGTTTGCTCAGAACAAAGGTCTGTGACTAAAAGTGGAACCAGAGTCTAGCCTTCAGACCACCATATTGTACTCAGAGATTGGAAGCCGTTGGCCCCTGCATGTCTGTAAAATGCACTTGATAGCAATGATCCTGAAGACTGCAACCCCAGAAAACGTGCCTTAAAAAATTATGAATATTTCTTTTTTAAAATAGACTTTGTTTTTTAGAGCAGTTTTAGGTTCACAGCTAAATTGAGTGGATAGTACAGAGTTCCCATATAAACTCCTGCCCCACTACGGCCTCCCCAGTTCTCAAAATCCCCCACCAGATTGGTACATTTGTTACAATCGATGAACCTGCATTGACACATCATTGTCAGCTAAGACCGTAGTTTACATTAGGGTTCACTCTTTTAATATTTGTTTTTAAATAATTTAGAATATTAATTTTGTTTAAATAAAATTGCATTTTTATGTTAATGTGGTCCTAAATCTTATCATCATTTGAGTAGTTCAGCTATGAGTGCCCTTTCTATGTATGTATTTCTCATTTACTTTAAATTTGGTGAGATTTACAACAATTAAAAATACAAAACACTTTGCAAGCTGGGCCTTAACATCTGGTCTCCCCAGAATTCCTGCATTGTAGATCCTGATACACACACTCTCACACACACATTTAAGTGGATGAGGTGTTGATGGGTCCTTGTTTCATTGCTTGTGTGGTGTCTGGCTTCTGTTAATGTTCCCATCTCCTGCTCTCCATAAGAACTGTGGGTTAATCATTGAAAGGCAAAGTTTAGTACAGGCCAGGAATTAATGTCACATGAATGCCTGGCTAGAAACTCATAAAAATAAGACTCTGTGTACATTTGAGAGGGAGCCCTTTATAGCTAGAAGGAACACTACAGATCTGTCTTTATGGGTTGGTTCTTCTAGAACCTGTCTTGAGGTGAAACCGTTTAGCCCTCACCACTTCAACCCTTGTAGGCATAAGTTTGGGTTTATGGCTCATTTCACTGGCAAACCAGAGGTAACTCCCATTCTCTTGTTTTGTTTCCCTGCCTTGGGATTTGTAAATCAAAACAAACCTTTTGTTTGTAAATCACATCAAACCTTTTATTCCCCAAAGTCATTAAAATATGTTATTCTTATATGAAGAAGAAAGTTTTAGGGTATCAGCAGAACACATCCTTTGGTTGGCCATCTGTCTGTCCATCTGAATGTCCATCCATCATCTATCCATCTATCTATCCATCTGTCAACCTACCAACTATCTGCCTACCTGTATGTTTATTTATTTAAGGCTGGTTTCCCAGAAAAGAAGCTTCTTGGAGATGGAAAGACTGTGAACTTTGTGAGAGTGCTCGGTTCTTCCTCTTACTGTGTGCTTGGGAAGACCATAACAATTTGCCTCGTTGTTTCCTCATCTGTAAATTGTGGGAAATTTGGTTTTAAAGATTAAGAGAGCTCATGTATTTGGAAGTGACTTGATCACCTACACTGCAGCAGAGAAATGATAGCATTGTGGTGGAGGTGCATGGGTGTAGAGCCATCATCATGAGTCTCCAAGTGGAGCTAGCAGCACATATTTGAGAAACTGCTCCCTGGGAGCAGTAGCGCAGCCTGTGGATGCAGAGTAGGGTGAACTAACAATCCATCACTGAGAAGACACTGTGCCCACAACATGACAGCAAGAAGGAGAGCTTGCCTTTTTAAAGCTTAACAGTTTCCAAAGTGTTCTCACTCATGTTATCTCATTTTTATTTTGATCATCAAAACAACCCTCTGAAGTAGTCCAGGCACAGATTATTGGCCCCATTTTACAATTGAAAATGTCTGGGGAGTCAAGGGCTTCCTGGAGGTTCTGGAACCAGTGAGCCTTAAAACTGGTTGGAGGTTGAGTCCATTCAGGAGCATCAGAACAGCACGCTCTCACTGCCTGATTGCTCAGTTGCTTACAGGGCAAGCAGAGTGAGCAAGGGCAGAGGCTGGACCGTGCTTACACGTCACTTCTGGTTTGTGATGGATGATTGAAGCTACAGGGCACACATTGACCTCGTTAATATCAAACATGAAATAGCACATAAGTCAGGAAAATGTAATCTTTTTAGGAAAGTATGGAACTGTCCATGTTTCTGTGATGATGGGACGTACAATTAAAGTGGAGCCTTTGGAGCTCCGAGTGTGACAACAGAGAGACTAAGAACTTAATTGGTTTATTCGATGAGAAGCGATATTAAGTCAGACTTGCAGGTATAATGAAGGGAAAAACTGAGGGCTAAAATGGGCTGTACCTTCTCTTGGGCCATAATTTCTAATTATTATTCAACTTTCAAAGGACAAGTTGTAAATCTGTGTTGCCCATCTGAGAGCCTTTGCCTTGACTTGGGCAAAGAACCAATTAAAACTTTATTCACTTTTATAGCCAAAAGGGGGAAAAAAAGGTTAAACAAATAAAAAGATATCAGTTGATTTTGTATCTTTATAAAAATGTTAAACAGAAAAGTCTACGCAAAAAGAATGTTTATTTGGATGTAATTTATATAACAAGATGATCTATTTTTAAAGTTTTTACCCATTACCCACCTTTTTTTTCTTTTGGTAAGGAAGATTGGCCCTGAGTTAACATCTGTGGCAGTCTTCCTCCATGTTATGTGGGATGCCGCCACAGTGTGGCCTGACAAGTGGTGCTAGGTCTACGCCTGGGATCTGAACCCATGAACCCCAGGCCACCAAACCTGAGTGCACAAATTTAACCACTGCACCACCAGGCTGGCCCCCCATTACCCATCTTTTTAAAAGCATGTTTTTCTATTCCAGTTTCCATCAGGTCGAACTCATGAAATTGCTTGCTTTTGAGCCTCATTTAAAGAGTTATTTCAGATACTAACATACACAATGGCTCCTGCAGAACAGTGATTCTCAGTGTGTGGTCCTCAGACCACCAGTGTCACATCATTTTGGAAATGCAAGTCCTCAGGCCCCACCCCTGACCTAACAAATCAAAAACTCTGGAGTTGGGGTACAGGGATCTCTGTGGTATGAGCCCTCCAGGTGAATCTGATGATTCTGAACTTTGAAAATGACTGCCCCAGAAGAGTCAGGTGTTGTTGTGGGGATGGGGTGGGTTTCTTCCACTGCAGATCCTGAATCCCCTCTGATTTCACTATGGAACAATCAGGAAGGGTGACTATAGAGACTGGACTCCTCTCAGGGCAACCCAGCAGAGAGATGCATTCAATCCAAGCTAGGTCTAGTCTGTGAAAAATTCTGGTGTGCTTAGGCCTCCAGGCAGGCTCGGTTGAGAAAGCCAAGTCAGGCTAATCCTCAGGAATCTTTACACATGCCCCACACTAGGTAAGAAAATGTATCTGCTGCACTTGCCAGAGGGCAAATCCAATTCTTGCTTATGCATTGTCTCCTTAATAAGACTTACCTTACTTGCAAGACGTTATATTTTCATTAGCGTTTTGACCTTAGATGGTGAGAGAATGTGAACACGTAGGATAATAGAATCTTAGGATCAAGAGCATTCTTAAAGGTCATCTAGTCCAGCCCTTTGTTAGGCAGCATAGTGGTTAATTACAAAATTATGAATAATAATAATAATAATACTTGCAAAGTACTATATCTTCTATAATTTCATATATGTTAATATGATTTTCAAATAACTTGTATATTAGGGAAGGTGAGTATCATCATCATCATCGCCATGATAAGGAGAATGAAGCTCAGAGAGGGTGAGTGACTTATCCAGAGTGCCACAGTGAAATGGGAGACAAGACTGAAATTCACATTTTCCCATCCTCTTTGCTTCACACCTGTATAGATTAAGGAATTAGATTAAATTGGATAGATTGTATGAATATGATGTTTTATTTCTAAAAATTCTTGCAAGCCCGTGAGAGTGGATATTCTTTTCAGTATTTTTCAGCCTATAAGAAATGCTGGGATCACTAGCTCTGTCTCTAATCCTCTGCCCTTGGCAGCCACTTTCCCTCATTGCCTCCAACACACATCCTTGCCCAGGCAGACAGCAGGGCAATCTCATGCTTTTAAGAGGTTGACAACAATGGAAATGTCTGTGGGATTCTTGCCCAATTTAGAAATGATGGGTTCTCATGGAACGAAGTCCTTCTTCACTCTGTGCATACAGAAATGAGTGTTTTCAATTATCTCCAGTAGTGGTAATGATTCTACACCACCTACGTAGCCTCTCCCAGTTCTCCTGTAACTAGTGACCTACACCTAGGAGATGATCAGGGCACTCAATATAGTCATGGGGCAGACTAGGATCCAAACACCTCCTTGCCTTTGTCCATCTTCTGTCTCTAAAAGATTGAGAAGGAGAGTTGGAGAGGAGAAGGTTCTAAGATTAGCAAATTGCAGAGAAATCCTGGGGCATTGCAGTGAGTGGGTTGGGTGATCTTTGAGAGCAGAGTTAACTTTCAGGGAATCTAAAAATGTACTGTGCTGGGAGGGTTACAGTTATTATTATTATTTTTTAATCTTGGATCTCTCTGGTCTGAACCCCAGGGCACCACAACCCCAGTTAAAAAAAAAAAATTCTGCTCTGGAAAGCCTGCCCAAAACATCTTGGTAGGGCTGTTATTTAAAGCCTCTTCAGTCACTGCATGCTGCAAAAGGAGGTAACGTGTACATGGTAGCTCTTACCACCACCCATGACAGTGAAATCGTTTGCCCAAGAGCTGGCACTTTATGAAATGAAGGAGCCCAGAATCCCACATCATCCATTCTGTGAGGTCCCTTAGGGAAGCACAGAGTGTATATTTTCTGGAAGTACAGTTTATTATGTTGTTTGAAAATGTTACTCTGAGCAACAGATGTTATTTTTGGAGCCCGAGCAACTTTATTTTAGTGCAAAAAGCCTTGGCAGAAGTTAAAAGACTATTGGCTAGAAGTAGTTGGTATATGGGGTTCCAATCTAGCTTCTTAGTTGTGCTGTGACAGTTTACATGCAGAGGCAGAGGTCCATAATTTATAGTCTTCGAGTGGCCACCTCATGTCACTAATGCCCTGCTGTGTGACTAATGCCACCAGGACTCAGCAGGGAGGCAAGGAGCCTTCCCCTCACCTTCAGCTTTAAAGTGCCATAGGAGGAAGGAAAATGGCCAAGCAGCTGATGGTGTCCTCAGAATCCATTGCGGTTTTGGTACACTTCATTCCTCTTTATTTAGCTTGGAGTCTGCTCTAGAGGAGCGGTTTGAAGCTGTGAAGAGAGAGCACAGTCCTCAGTGCCAAGAGGATTATTTACAATTTGCTCTTACATTTAAATTTTCTGAGTGGCACTCTGGCTTAATGAAGAGAGTACTTCAATGGAAAACTCCAATAACACCCTATGGGATTCTCTCCAGGGGCAAAAGATCAAGTTTCCAAAGGAAATTTAGTTTTATTTCTACGTTATTCTCATACACCTTTAACTATTTTGTGCTAATTAACATCTCTCATGGATGGCAAATTATCAAAGGAAAGATAAAGAAGGAAAACTCAATTCAGCTGCTTTACTGACCGGGGTGATCCAGACTGCTTTCCTGACCATGGGCAGGAAACTAAACAGTGCTCTGTTGCCCCCAAGGCTGATAGCTCTATGATGGAGGCATAGTGCCACATGGGCAATTCTGCTGTTGACCATATCAAGGAGGGTCAATCTAGTGGATGGGGACACAGGGCCTGGGGACACTCTCTGTCAGTGATGGAGGACATGACATAGGTGGCAACACCAAGGTGACAGATGATCAATCTGTTGGGATCAGTATCCTGGTCCAAATTTGAGGCTTCAGGCCTTACTTGTGTCCCTTGGGAGAGGGAATTCATAAGAGCTGCTTAGGCTGTCAGAGTCTCAGAAAAATGCAGCAGGTTCAGAGTAGACTCTTCTGGTGAGCTGTAGGTTAGCTTTATGATGGTCCAAACACTTTGGTTGCTTAGGGAAACTCTAAAGTTTGGCAAGTGGACAATGAGTGTGGAGCTTACTTCAGACTCCCTAGAGAGGAAGATGGGCAAGTTCAGACCTCATGGTAATGGACACCCTAGTGGAAAACTTGCCTTGGTCAGAATTGGCTCAGAGATCAATGGAAGAGGGTCTGCTGGGGTCAGACTTCATTAGCTGTGCCATGTGCTGGTCAAATACCTAAGTAATTTCAGATTCATTTCCACCCTTTTCCTGCTCTTCTCTGTTTCAAATGGAACTACATTTCTTAGGCTGGCTTCTCCTTTGCCTGCCTAGTATGTTTGGCCAACGTGAGGTAGTGGCAGATTAAAGGGTGGGAAGGAGGAAAATCCATGATATTTATCCCTTTTTCTCTCTCTGCTTCTTATTGTGTCTCCTGCAGTAACTACATTTCCTCCAGAGTTCTAATTACCTCAAAAAAGTCCCTCCCTCCGGGATCCCATCTCCCACAAGGCAGTCTCCACTGATGTCAGACCCTTCTGGAAGGCTCCAGATGCTAGGCCCTGGACATCCACTTGCTCCTCTTCTCCCATCAGCTTTAATCCTGATTTTAGCTTTCTGTAGTTGCCTCCCTGTCTCCTAACTGGCTTCTCAGTTCTTCCATCATTTTAGATAACAATTTTCCTCTATTAAGTGCCCTCTGTTTGAAGGACCTAGAGTGGTTTCTGTTTTCCTGGCTACACCCTGTAATAACAGTCCTACTGAACAGATCTGGAATTGCATCAGAGACCATCTGACTATTAAATTACTTCTTTTCCCTTATCCCAGATTTGTGTCCTATCCTCTGCTGGAAACATTTTCCCTTTCTAGCCCAATTCTTCACATCCATGTTGAGTTTTAGTTCTTTTGGATCATTGTCCCTTTTGTCTCAAATCTGTGTATTCATCTTAAAATTAACTGGCACCATTTGAAATATAATCTAGGAAAAATGGCTCTGTGAGTCACAAAATGAAATTATAAATGTCATTTCTTATCCCTTCCTCTTGCCTCCAGCCCAAGTCATCCACTTTTCCTGGTACGTTATTCCTTTCTCATTTTTAAATATCTGACCACCTGGCAGGGTGGTGTCTGCTCGGGTGTGTGTAGTGCTTCTGGCATTTTGGCTTACAGCAAAAGGAAAGTGCTCATGATCTCCACCTACATCTCTCATATTTCAACAAAAGGCAGAAATGCCTTGTCGCCATGAAGCTAGGGATCCTCATTAACACAGCCAGAGGCTGAAGAGCAAACAATACTGGTATTGCTTCAGAAAGTTTATCAAAATTCTTACCAAAAATTTAGGCTTAACATGAATCTCTCTCCATAAAGCTACTACTAATGGTAGGAATTTAAATTGTTCACAATGCAAACGTGTATGATAGGATTCCAAGATCTGTACTACAGTGTAAAGAGCTGGGTTCCATTCTTCACTATGCTAGTAATTAGCTGTGTGGCCAGATACAAGACTTTTCTTTCTGGGTTCATTTTCACATTTGCAAAAAAAGGGAGTTGGACTAGATAATCTCTAAGGGCACAGAAATATAAGGTTATAACTATACAGCAAATTTGCTTGTATTTATTTTTATTCTTAATGCTTTGTTTTCCCTCCTTGAGAAAAAAGAGATCCTCATGAGCATAGAAGGAAAAACTTTTCTCTGTTCTCTTTTCCCACTGCAATACTAACTGGATTCCTAATTATCCCTTTGCTCCAGAAGGAGTTGGCTCTAAGAATTGGAGAAAAGACTCATGGGGTTTTTGATTCTGGATTTTCATTTGTGTAGTTAATACTCATATACCCAAGCTCTCTCTCCCACTTCTCTTAGCCAGAGGATGAATTTGCTACATTCAAACACTTGCTCTCCTGATGTTTTTCTTTATTCTGATTGACCTACCCCATGCTTTCTCCTGGTGGCAATGCCCTGTCAGGGCACAGTATCGACCTTGGTCCACTTTGGGCATAATCAAAGAGGGAGCCATTTCAACAATGAGATTTGGGTTCTTCTGCCCTCAAATATTCCTCTTCGCATTACCCCACCCTTGTCCTATGCAAGGACCCCAAAAGCTTCATGAGAGACTATTATGATTAACTTAGCATTTCGTTTTTCAAGTCTCAGCTTAGACAACACTTCCTCAGGAAAGCTTTTCATTTCTACCCTTAGTCTTGGTTAGAGTATATTTCTACAATGCCCTCAACTTTCCTTACCATAGAGTACAGATACTTGAGCCAGACTGGGTTTAAATTCTTCTCTGCCATGTCATAACTGTGTGAAAGCTATTTCAGCCTCACAAGACTTAATTTTTTAAATTGTGAAATGAGAATAATAACAGCATATAGGTCCACGTTTTGGGGGAGGATTTTTCATGTAAAACACTTTGAACAGTGCCTGGCAATTAGTAAGTGCTCAAGAATGTGATTTGTTATTATTATGATTGTTAATCACATTATTGTTTAATTGTTTGTCTCCACTACCAGACTGTAACTGCATGAGAGCAGAGACTGTGTGTCTCTTGTGCATGGTTAGAGTTCAAACTCCTAACATAGTGCCTAATACAGGATTGGTGCTTGATAATTGTCAAATGAATGAATGAATGAATGAATGAATCTCTAAAATCTCTTCCTAAAATGCACGTACTTCTAGGAGAGTTAACTGAGTACACTAGCCATTCACACTGAGTGAAGGGAATCTTGCTAGTCCCTGAACAGGCAAAATATAAATGGGAAGAAGCTGGAAGGGAGGTCCAGAGCATATGGAGAGCAAGTCTGTGCACTGTGTAAGGGGCTTTCAGTAACTAGCTTACCCCTGAGACAGGAGAGCGCTTAAAGGGAAGAGGAATGGGCTCCAACAGATGCACTTTCATCGACTCTGAGGTTTTTAACCTTAGGCTGGTCCGTACATGGAGTTTTGCTGTGTGATGTAGTGGCATACTTTATTTATACCAGATCAACCTGAACATTCAGTGATGCCTCTGCTTGTAGGAAGCATTATTCCCTAAGGCATTAATGCTTGTTGAGCATCCCAAGATGTATTTTTCCAACCCAGTTCTTAAATTTCCATCTCTACTATGCTCCCATCCATGTGATGGGGGGAAACAAATTCTTAATTTCCAGCACTCAATGTAATGCCTTCAAAGGTCTTTGGACAAAGTGTGATTATAATTAATATGACTCTTAGTCACATACAAAGCATCTTATTGTGCAAATTTCTCCTTTGATTATTATGATGCCCTGTGGGATAGATAAGGTTCACATTATGATTGCCATGTTTTAGAGATGATGAAATTGCAATTAAAAGGGTAAATACCATATCTGCGGTCATACTGCACATTCTGCATACCTTCTACTGTATGATTCTTTTATGTTTCCTTTATGGATGGAACTCTTAGAAAAGTTTTCCAGAATATGGGGCCTTAAAAAGCCATATTTCAGCAGCGTCTGCACATCTCTTGCATTTGCTTCCATCCCTGTGTCCTTCGTTCTTGCTCCTGAGGTGGCCTGGGCCAGACAGGGTTACTGTGCTGCCCAAAAAGGGTCACAGTGCTTTGTACTGAGAATCGGTAAAATCAACACAATCTAACAACTGCTTTTTTCAGTACTGTATCGAGAAAAGAATTTAAAACAAAAGTGATCTAAATGTGCTGCTATATATATAGAACTCCACAAATAAAAACGGTTAACTACAGAAAAAGTATGTCAGCCATTATAATGAAACATACTCACAGTTTTATACAAAGAAAAATTTGTCATAAATGCTAAGTAGTTATGGTCATTTTTCTCTCTCTTTTCCAAAATTAAAGGTAATCTCTGTTCTTTTCCTTCTTATATGAACTATGGAATATCACAATTTTCCACCATTGTCTTAGGTCAAGGTCCACCAAGTCTCTTTTTCCGTTCTCAGGAAGATAAACTTAGAATTTTTTGTTGTTTGTTTTGTTTTAAGTCTTATTTATTCTTGTATCAATAAATATAAAGAAGTATCTGAAATCAATAACTGACATAAAGAAAACTAAAAATCCAGAAAAGCCAAATACAAATTTAAAAATATATATAGTTAAATCAATCATTATTCTCCTTCCTGTAAAAGTTAAATGAATATTTATGTAAGAATTAAAGATTTATTTCTGTACTATCAAAGCAGCAAATTAAGCAAAAGAGGGAAATAGTGTCATAGTTGTGCTCAACAAATGATGGGAGGCTGTCAAAAGGACACGGAAGCTAGCTTGAAATGACTCTTAGTGGCCAATTCTGAGACAAAATAAATAGTGATAGTAATGGATTACAATCCATTGAATAAAATAAGATATGTGAGTCCATGTCAATATAAACAACTTATATTAGCATACCAACTAATAAGTGTAGAAAGAAGGACAAATGTAGAAAATGTAGAAATGTAGAAAACTACTATTTGGTAACCATCATAGTACTAATTGATTCAGGTGAGAGTCATCAATGGATGCTGAAACTAATGGGTGAAAGTGTGATGAGGATCAGGATATTTACATAGTCTCAGACTATCTCCCACAAATTATTAGTTACAAATGGAAAAATAGCAACTTTGGAGTGGGGAAACCTGAAAAATGCCACCTTAATCAAGTGAATAAAGTTAACATCACCAGTGATGGGCCAAACCAAGAACGTATGCCTTCTGATATGATTTGCTGAAAAGGACACGATATCTCTTCCATGGCATTTCTGCCCCCAAATGCATAAGCTGAATCTAATCATGAGGAAATATTAGACAAACTCAATTGAGGGACATTTTAGTCTGTCCCTCTTCAAAAACTGTTTACTCTTCAAGATGCCCTTTAACCTTCAAAAATGTCAAAGACTTGAAATATTTTTTTTAAAAAAGACTGAGGAAATATTCTAATTTAAAAGAAAGTAAGGAGATATACCAACGAAATGCAATGTTTGCTGCTGGATTAGATCCTGGACCAGGATATGGACCAGGGCGTTATGGCGACAATTGAAGAAATTTGAATATGGACTGTGGATTAGGTAATATTATTGTATCAATGTTAAATTTTCTGATATCGATAATTGTATGTTGTTATATTATAAAACATCTTTATTACAAAGTGTACATATTGAAATATTTAGAGGTAAGGATGCACTATGTCTCCAATTTACTCTCAAAAGGTACAGAAAAATGAAGAGAGAGAGAGAGAAGAGAGTGAATGATAAAACAAATGAAGCAAAATGTAAACAATGGGTAGATCTGGAGAAAAAGTATATTAGAGTTATTTATTCTATTTTCATAGCTTTTTTTCTAAGTTTGAAAATACACTCCAAAAGAGTGACAAGAAAATATTAGAAAGCAAAATTTCCCTGTCAGTGGATGCAATCATTGTATTTCACTGGGATGAGAAAGAAAAGCCCAGTTTCCTAAAATCAGCAGTGAAAGCTCTCATTTCTTAGTCATCAGTTATCTTTATGTCTCTGTGTGTTTTGAAGTTAGAGTTCCGTTTTATTTTCTTGTTTGTTTTGTTTTTATTATTTGCATCTTTAAGTATACAGTGGGTGCCAAAAAGAGTAGAAACAAGACGCTCCTGGTACGTTTAACCCTACCACTTTAGCAACAGGAAGCAGTTTATCAGTATTAGCACCATATTTTCATGAAACAGTAATATGGTTATTTCCCAAGAATGGCCGTAAATTACATCCTTCAAGTCAGTTCCAACTGATGGGAATTCATATGAAAAATTACTTGTTAGTTCTCAAGCTTCTTGCACGTCCCTCATGACATTTTGGCAAAGCATAACTGTGGGTGGCTGGATTGTAAAATATTTTGCAAAATTACAAAATGTTTTAGAGCTGATACCAGACCTACAGTCTTATCTGCTCACTACAAATAGTTTTAAGCTATTCTGGTATGCCTGAGCATCTGCCTTTTATGCAATCTAAGTGGCCTCCTCTATTTTCTCCTGCTTTCTTGAACTGAAGAGACCTAGAGTCCAGAAAGAAAAAAAGAACTCTTCCACTAAAGGAGAGAATCTAGAGCAGGTCCAAGGAAAGAAACTGAAAGAGAAGACAGGCCGAGAGATGTCTGACAGGTCTGAAGCCCATCCTCATCTTCTCATTTCATAGCGATCAAGGGATACTTTATGACAGCCACCGATTTAGCACTGTATCATGTGTTATCTCATTTCATCTCTTCATATTTCTGAGATGGGCATTATTTTTATCTCCACCTGGCGGCTCAGATAACTCAAGTTTAGAGAAGTAAAATGACTTGACAAATCTGAGTAGCAGGGTTGAGATTTGAATGAAATTCTGCCTGACTTCAGAGTCTCATTAAGCTTTACCTTTCCTGTTTTATTAACTATATTAATCACCCCACTCAATTTTTTTCTCTGAGGATTCATGGTGCAATGATAATGCCATCCACTCTTGCCTAATTTGTTGCATATCCTGGTCTAGAAAGAAAATACCCACAACTCTTATGGGTCTTTTGAACCCAGCAATTTCATTAACAAGCCTTCCTCCTATCTATAGGCCAGTAGTATTTGATGCTCACAACATGACCTCTTGGCAAACTGTAAGATTTTGAAGTGACTTCTGAATCATCAGAGATAAGAATAAATTAACACTTTTTTGAAGTGGGTAATCATAATACAATTACTTAAACACTGATGTGGTATTTGTGGTAAACTTCTGTATCAGGAAGGGGCAGAGTTCTTAACCTGAGGTCCAGACCCACCCAGCAGTCTGTGGTAGGTTCAGAAGGTCTGTGAACTTGGATGGGAATACATTTCACCTTCATTTTCACTAACCTTTTAATTCCATTTAAGTGAAATTTAGCACTGCCTTCCATTATGAATGTAAATACAAATCATAGTGTTACTATCAATATTTCTGACTTTGTCACCAATAGAAATCACAAATATTTTCAATCATATCAGTTGTTGCTGATATATCAAAATGTCATTTATACCATAATTAACTTGAAATTATGATAATTACTAGATAATTATTAAGCTCATGATCTTATTTAAAATGTTAACAAAGAAGCATGCAATTGCTATATCACAAATTTGGCTTTTTAATATTTTTATAACAGTACATCAATATTTTTAAATATGTTAATAGTGGTATTTCAACCTAGTTGGTTTTATTTGTAATTATGTATTTTTTGTATTGTGTATTTTAAAATGCTGTTCTGAGAATTGGTTTACAGCCTATGCCAAAATGGCCTACAGCACAAAAATGGTTAAAAATTCTCCTCTGGAGCATTAACCCCACCATAGGCTTAGTGGAGAATACCCTGGCTTAACAACTGGCTGTTTTAAGAGTCCACTGGGATATTGCAGTGACTCCAGGAATGGGGAAAGGCTCTAAATGCTAGGACGAGATAATTGTTAGGTACTACCGAGCACGTCCTACCCGGTGCTTCCGAGTCAGAAGAGAGAAAGCAACCCTCCCCCACCTCTGGCTTCAACCCCTCCCAGGTCCCAGAAAGTCAGGCAGTTATTCTGCCCAGCCCCACTGCTTCTTCTTTTTCCTACTCAATCTTAATGAAAGCAGCTCTTCTGGCAACAACTCCAGGGTGACCCCGGTACTCTGGGGAGTTGGGCCTGTGTTAGCAGGCCACAGGGGTGGATTGGAGCCAAGACTTTTGTGATTCTCTCCACCCTCATTTTCCTGTGAAAACACAGCCTGGGAGGACTATGCTGGAGGGTTGATCAACTTAGCTATATATATGTTTTGCTGGAAACTTAAGTTGTCCTTTTATGTGTCATTTTCTCTAATTTCATGTTTTTAATCTTTTATTTTCCGACAGATTCTGGTCACGCCTATACAGGTGGCACCAGGTGTGTGCATATTTTTCTGATAGTTAAATGCATCATAGGCACTGGAAAATCAAAGAGGAAAAACTTAGTGGTGTTGGATTACTTTATATATTCTAACACTGCACCTACTTTTTTCCTGTATTTTTAATTGCTTGCTTTATGTTCTTTATCTAGCTTTCCTTGTTTGATCTTTTTTTTTTTTCAGTCTGAATATCTCCTAG
Organism: Equus quagga; assembly: GCF_021613505.1. Lineage (NCBI taxonomy): Eukaryota > Metazoa > Chordata > Mammalia > Perissodactyla > Equidae > Equus > Equus quagga. The sequence continues at coordinate 42,946,251 of NC_060267.1, forward strand.
CTGAGTTTCTTATCATAACTGATGATTTTATACATATGCTATTCAGTTTCTTTTCCAAGTCTCTTTGTGGAGCAAGGATCAAGACAGTGTGGCGTCAGTGTCTACAGCCCTAAGCATGTGTAACTTACATTTCAAAAACTGAAAATGTGTGACACCATAATCTCATTTAAATTAGCTTCTCTAAAGCTCCTTCATCAAATATCAGGACAGGCTCATTCTGAAGTTTAATATATTTTAAAAAATTGTAATTGTAAAAATTCTGTTTGCATGATGGTTTTTAAGTCTTCATCTTACCTAAATAATACACAGAGATAATGTTTATAAACATGATTGCTGAGTGTGACTGATCCAAGTTTAACCTACATTGATTGCCCTGTTGGTCAGGGGACCAATGAGCTGCCGTGTAATGGAAGCACCAGAAGACTTGACATCAATCGATGTCCATGGTCACTTCTTGTAATACCAGTGTTTTTTACATTCTGCAAAATTCTCATTAATCAGACTACTCTAGCTATTTGGCCAAATTTTCCTGGAAGAAAATGAAATACGATCAGCCCTTGATTCTTTTCTGATTATTGGGGCCACTGTTTCCTTCAGGAGGAGCAATAATCAAAATAGAATTTGTTTGGCTTCAGAATGCAACATGTGAGTTTTTATAACTTCATCATTGCTTTGGTCTGGCAAATTTTAAAAGAGATTTGCCTTATGTAGATGGCAGTGTGAGATGGTTGAGAACCAGATCAGGTGGTTGAATCTAAAGGCAATCTGGACACAACTTCTGTGCTCTGTTGATTGCCAGGGAGACTCAGTGGCTAAAGGGCAAGCCAAAAGACAGAGATTAGGAATACATATCTGTATTTGTTTCCTGGGGCGGCCATAACTCATACCACAAACTGGGTGGTTCTAACAACAGAAATTTATTACCTGACGGTTCTGGAGCCTAGAAGTCTGAAATCAAGGTGTCAGCAGCACAGTTGGTTCCTTCTGAGGAAACAACTCCTCGTGAGGGTGAATCAGTTCCAGACCTCTCTCCCAGCTTCTGGTAGCCTGAGGCATTCCTGGGCTTAGAGATAGTGTTCTCCCTGTGTCTTCACATCATCTTTCCTCTTTACATGTCTGTCTCTGTGTCCAAATTTCCCCTTTTTATATGAACACAGTCATATTAATAGGAGGAGGACCCACCCTAGTAGCCTCTGCTTGACTTGATCATCTGCAAAGACCCTATTTCCAAGTAAGGTCACGTTCAAAGGCACTGGGGATTAGGACTTCAATATCAATATCAATTCAATCCATAACAATATCTATCTTGAAAAATCACCAGAGAGGATAATATGTAACCTTTAGTAAAATTTACGTGAATCATGTAATTTGCCTTCAGTGAATTTATTTATTCTAGTCATTTTATTTAGATGAAAGGATGCCAAAAGTAATGCACTGTGAATGGTTTTTTTCCTATAAATTATAAATGCTATTCAATTATTTCTACATTTTCCAGGGACTGTGGTTCTGTTATTTCCTCATAGACCTTGTTGGCGTACTTCTGAATTTCATTGCTTCCTCTTCATTTATAAACACTGGACTCTCCTCCTTTTATGCTAGATAAGCAAGTGCCTAAAGATTGGAGTAGAGGATCTCTTTTATAAGCAAAGTCCATGTCTGGGCCCTACTATTTCAGAAATTTAATTTAATTTCATTCATATCAGACATCCAAAGTTTATACCACTGGTTCGTATTTTTCACTATCCAGAACAGTAGGCTTCACAGTGTTAGCTGTGTTCTCTTAAAGTACCAGGCAATTCTAATCAAGTTTAAAATTAAGCGCCCATCACAACTCCCCCCATTCGTCCTTTCAAAAAACCTTACAGAAACTTTGGGTGACAATAGGGCTCTGTGGAATGGCTGGAAAAACAGTGACCCAGAAAATAAATGTGTAACAAGTCACATTTTCTCCATTACTTAAGGGAAATTGTGGTGTTAATTTTTTTCTTAATCTCTGGGCTAAGTGTAAATATGTGACTCACCCAAACTACCTCATTCTTAGACCATAAATATAAGGAGTGATGACTTATAAGGAGGTCATGTTGATGTGTGGAGAGCAAATGCTTGTCTGCACATATTAATTTAACAAGAAAATAGCATTTTCCTAAGTAGCATAAATTAGGAAACAGTAGAGAATTCAATATATGTAAAAAGCAGTGTTATTTTTGAAGAAAAATTATTATGACAAAAGAATTCTGTTTTTCAAATAAAAATGTAATTGTATTAGGCTTTAATACCTAAGAACATGTTTGCCAGATCTGGTTCCAATCAAAAACGTTCTATAACATTTCAAATACTACGTGAAAATTAACTTTTAAAAAATTTCTTCACAGCAAATTTCTATTCTCAGGACATGGAAAACCACATGGAGGTGTTTCAGCTGGATTCGTTTCCTCAATTCAAGTTGTCAGTGCTAAACTTTACTCCTAGGGCTCTGTTACTTGACTTGAATTTTCAGTGGCACAAGTGGATGGTGCCATGTGTTCTCTGTTCTTAGATAAAACCCCTACTATGTTCACTATCAGGCAGGACAAGGTGAGGACCTCAGTCTCTAAGAGGTGGCTTGCTTCAGAGTCTACTCTGTTAGGGAAAAAAAGGAAACACCCACTATGGATAACAACTTCAGAAAATATGAAAAGCTCACCTATTACAGAAGGTGGGACAGAAATATCACTCAGTCTCTAAAGCAGATGAATTGGTGCATTTCAAAGTTTTCCTAATCAATGCAGATAGTCAGAAATATGAAATGAAAGGCATTAGTTTTCCTTAGTAATGAAATTTCTACTTCTATGACTTTGCTAATGGCGGTTTTTGCTTTCTTCCTACCTGCTCTACTCCCACATCCGTCTGTGCCTTCCTCGGGTGACTTTCCAAGATGACTGTGGCCAGTATTCCCCTCACTGAACAATAGTAGTTAGCAGTGCAAAACAAAACAACATTGACCTTCTGTATTTTATAGTTTCCGGATTATTCCATGTGCCTTGTAGTTATTTCAGAAGCTATTTATCTCCAACCTGCAGGCAAGAAGGAGGTCTTGCAGTTAATTTATACCATCATGGTGACAGGCTCTGTACTTAACACATGGGAAACACTCAACATTTATTGTAAAATAACCTTTTTGCAATCAAATGATTACGGGAATTTAAGAGTCATAACAGTAAGGGTAGTTCATAGTCCATTGATCCCTTTATAAGGAGGAAAGATCTTACCTGATTTATCCAGGAAAAGCATGAAAAATAAAAGTAGGATTCTCTTGACCTAATCACATTAGCTTTTTCTGCTTGGAATTGGGGGGTAAGAGGGGTATTCCACTTTTCCTGAGGAAGCTTTGTATATACTGGTAGCGCCCTCTGGTGGATGGTAACAATTCTCTTGCACCACTCAATTCCTGGACATTCCATTTCGCCTGAAGGATTTGTACCTTTGGCTATCACTTTTTTCCCCATCTCAGCATTAATAGGATTTTCTTTCAAAGTGACTTGGGATGCTACAGTCTACAACAAATGTCACTGGTGTGTGGTTTGTAAGAAATATCTAAGGTGCATTCAACTGAGGCGAATATCAGTTTTTACCACTGCCCTTTGAAGTCATTCAGTTGCCAATAGGGGTGCAATTTAACTGTTGCGTGCAAACAGTTGGCTTGGGTGAACTTATGTAAGTGGTTCAAAGATGTGGATTGGGTGTCTGGTAAGTTGCTTCTAAGAACCAAACAAGAAGTAAGCATGTTTTCCATTTAAAAGACATGTGGTTCTTATTGCCTTACAGAGATGGATTTTTGTTTTCTCTTTATTTTATTTTTAAAGTTAGTTTTCCATGGTGAAATAAAGTTTGCTCATTATAGAAAATGTTGAAAATACAGAGGAAAAAAATCACCCATAGTTCTACCAAATCCAAGACTGATTTTAGATATAGCCTACCAAGCTAGATGGTTTCTTTGGAGTTTATTATAAGGGAGCAGGCTCTAATGGACTAAGGGTGAACACATCATTAACCTTCCACACAGCTGTTTTCTCTCTTTATAAAGTGCAACGATAATATTGCATTGTGTACTTTCACTTTCTGTGTCAAATTAAGTGTGGTAATTGCATAATAGTAATAGCAGCCACTTCTTTAGCACAGAATTTCAAAGCCTAACCCCACAGTTGCCATTTGTCTCCTGGAGAATGGCAATTTAGCCCACACTGGATTCTTCCCTATAACCTCCCACATCTCTGCCGAGATTTGTTCTTGTAATAGTAATAACTGCGATTTATTAGGTCCTTGTTACACAGGAAAATGCAGTGGTTAAGTATGTAGCCTGATTGAATTTCAGTTCTGGCTTTTCCTCCTGATAGCTGTGTGATCTTGGGTGAGTAATTTAAAATCTGTGCTGCAGTTTCTTCCTTTGACAAATAAAAGCCCTGCCCCACAGGGTTTTTAGGAAAAAAATAAGTCCCTAGAACAGAGCTGTGGATGTGGGAAGCATCTATAAATATCAGCTGTTATTATTAATATATTACAATGACATCATAGACATTATACTAAGTTCTTTATATTCATTATGCCATTTAACTCTCTTATGAGTTATTAATCCTCCTAGGAGGATTTAACAATCCTGTGAGTTAGATATTCTCATCCCTGTTTCGGGTAAGGAGAACAAAACAGAGAACGCCAGTGCCCTGTCCAAGTCACATGGCAAGTTACCCCATAGAACCTAAATCCTAGCCCAGATCTGACTGCCTATAAAGCTTGAGCTCACCCACCTTCTTTTGGATGTGATGGGTTAACTGTTAGTTTATTTCTTTAATTTTTATCGAAGTGTAAGATACATATAGAAAAGTGCACAAGTCATAACTTTAAAGCTGTGAAACTTTCACAAATAAGAAGTACCTAAGAAATCAGCAGTGCAACTTTACCAGACCCTTGAACATTCCCCCGTGCCTGCATCCAGTCACGAATACCTCTAGTGGGAATCAGTAAGTTCACTTCCAACACATAGATTGACTTGCCTGCTTTTGAACTTTATATACATGGAAGTAGACAGTATAACCCTTTTTCTGTCTGACTCCTTTCACTCAGTTTTATGTTTGCAAGATTTATCCCAGTGGTTCATTCATTTTCATTACTATATAGTGTTCTATTGACTGACATATCACAATGCATCCATTCTATTCCTGGACATTTGGGAGACTTCCAGTTTGGGGCTATGATGAATATCGCTGCTGTGATGATGTTGGACATGACTTGCGGTCATCATGTGGATGACCTTCCATTGGGTAAACATTTAGGAGCAGATTGCTGGGTCATAGGATAAGCATACTTTTAGCTTTAGTATTTATTGCTATATAATTTTCCAAAATAGTTGTATGAATTTACGCTCTGTAGAGAGTTAACTTTTAACCTATATGAGAGAATTAGAGGCCACTTTCTATTTTTAAAACAGCTTAGAACAAAAGTAGTTTTATCTAAATAGGTTTTGGATTTTAAAAATAAAATCAGTTAATTATTTGCTCCTGCAAAGCACTTGAATTTAAATTTACTTACACAGTAGAAATGACTCATTTTAACATAGTTCAATACTATAATGTGAACGAAATATCAAGAAATTTGAATTTAAAAGGATAAAATCAAGAGGAAGCTGGGATGTGGTACTTATGGCAGAGTAGTTCATGAGCAGAGTAGTTTGCTTGTGTGCTTGGTGGTGGATTGTATATTGATTATTATATAGTCATCCACAAACTACATGTCCACACAGAACAAGCTGTTCAATATCAGGAATCTTGTCCTTATTAGGGAGATTATAGAAAAACAGAAAGGGCCCATGTTAGAAAATCTTAATGGTTTTCAAATTCTTAGTAGCAAATCTATTGCCCAAAAGAAATCTTATTCTGATGTGCAAAATGTTAACCAGAGGAGCTGCTGTAGTAGAAGCAAGAGTGAGAAACCTCAGATTTCTCCTGGCTCTGCTTGCTCCTAGCAGGCCCCAAGGACTATCACAAATCCAAGAAGCACAGTATGCAATGAGTGCCTCCATCCTGGGTAGTAAAATGCACTCATCTTGTGTCGGCTCAATCAGTTGGGAGCAACTCTTAGGAACACTGTGTCAAGGAGGAAGGATTCTAAGGCCATGGTGAGAGCACAAAGGAAAGTGTGCCATGATGAATTAGTAAGGTCTGTCACAGGCACAAAAGGGGATAGTGAGAGTCTCTGGGCTGGCATTAGATATCATTTTATATATAGGCACTTTAAGTATTTTGTTTTCTGTTTCTCCAGTCCAGTATCAGAGTGATTGGCGTGTTGGCCCAATCAAACAGATGGCTAATTGTTCAGTACAGATAGGCTAAATATTGACAGAGGAATCATCCAGGTACATCCATCTTTCTGCATTTGTCTAGTAGACATTTTGGGATAAATTACTAAAAGTGGGATTCGCTGTTTAGAGTTAAATCTTCCAAAATCCTCTATAGAGTAGCACTCTGCTCCTCCAATGTGTAACACAGGGCACATTCTGCCATGTGCCATTGTTATTAGTGAACATCTGTCTCCCCATCAGAACCCTCAAGCCCTGGAGGATGACTTCTGTCTTGTGCTTCTATATGTCATCCCCCTCCCCAACCAACAGCGCCTAGCATGGTGTTTTCTTTTTCCATAGTAGGTATGGATACATATTTCTTGCTTTAAATATAATGATACATACATTTTAATATTTTTTAAGTGCTAAGAATAAAGTATCAAAATTCAGCTTACATAGGGGAAACCTGAGATGAAGTAATCAAGTAATAGGTGAAAATTTTCTTGATTTTAAGAAAGAATCAATGCATGCAGCCCTGTTTTTCTCAGTCACTATTAGACACACCATTAACAGTTAAAGGACTGCTAATAAATTTGATGGACCTATTGTCCAAAGGATTGATGTTCATGTGGAGACCAAAGTTTTACTATTGAATAGACACATTCATATTGGAGTTGGAATATATGAGTATAAAAAAATCTCTAAATGCCTATGGAATGGGTAGTTTTAATAAATGTGATGTTCTCTAATTCACTTCGTGTTCTCTTGGTGCCTCTGCCCTTGATAGCAATGGCTGATTTCTCAAGTCGTCTCACAGAAAGTTTATTCCTTGATACTTAATTACAATAATTTAAGAATTATTTGGTAAATAAATAAAATAATTAAAATAGTTAATAAAATAATTGAAGTTGCTTGTGCTGACGTGTTTAGAAATATTTTTCCCTTGTCTTTAAGTTTGTTCTCGTGGCACTCAGCTCCACATTCTGTTAGAAACAGGAGCCTCACTAGAGCAGACCAGGACTGGCATTCTCCTTCGTTTGCTGTTTGTATTTAGTTTTTTTTTTTCCATCTCTACATTCTTTATTCACTTCTTCTCGTTTTATTCCAATTAGCATTTCCAACAGTCCTTCTTGAAAATCCCTCAAAGTCCCCACCATGGCCTAGTCTTAGGGGTGTCTTTTGACTATTACTTACAATTCACTTATAATTTGCTTTAAATGCACCTGCAGCCTTCTTCTGGAAAACTTCTTCCTCTGGCTTTTTTCTCAGTTCACATTATCTAAGAAAGTGTTGTACTCATTCCCTGGGCTGTAAGTCTGCTTTCACCTTTTGCCTTATTTTTGTGGATCTAACGAACCACTCTCTCTGTAAGTGAAGATCCCAGATCCAGACACTACTTCATGTTATTCTGAGGGAATATGATATAGTTTACATATGTTTACATGTTTTATGTGCACCGATTCCTATGCTCCATCAAAACTTGTAGACGTCCAATTCCTGAGATGCATTTTTGATCCTATAGAAATGGTAGAATGATTGGCCCCAACTTTATAAACATACATTTTCTCAAGGAGGAAACAATTCAGTGGTCTCTGTTTTTTTGTTCAGCATCTTAATACACGTGTTTCTCACAATCTACCTTATGATGCATTCAGATCTTATCTTCAGTTAATCATTCTGGGATAATACTTTGTTTGATATTGAATGTTCCTAAATAGTTCAACACATTTTGATAGAGGTGTTCTGGCTCAGTGGGCATAATTTCAGATACAGGTTCTACAGGTACAGGTATTTTAAAACAAAGTTTGTTTCTCCCACCTTTTGTCAGTATAAGAGGATTATAATTTATGCCCTCACTATTCTGAAAAATAAATATATCTGAACAATTACAGTTATAAAATGAGTGTACTTTTCTTCCATCTTTATTCAGATTATTTCAGCCTGATTTAACGAAAGACCATTCCCCCAAATATCCATCTCATTTGGCTTGTAAAGACACAGTTTTAGCTAAAGAATGTTACAAAATGCTTTGTTGCTTAGAGCAAATTTTACAATAGGAATGATATTCATTTTCAGACCCAGATTTTAATCTTTTTGATTTATAAAATTAACTTAAGGTCACGTAATTCTGTAAACCAAAGCCAGAGAGTCTTTCTGGTCACCAGTATAATTATAACTTTCATCCACTGTTTACCAGAGGATAGTGAATTCATTTTGTTAAAATGAGATCTGGCTTAAACCTTTACTCCAGGCTTAACTGAAGCAAACATAGCCTTTTTTTTTTTTTTTTTATGGTGGGGTTTCACTAAATTAGATTTAGAAGCAAGGCACAATTAAAAGCTTTAGAATGCCAAGAAAAAGGCAGATTTGAGGGAGCTGTAGATTTTTCTTCTAAGAATATTTGGCTAAAACCCAAATAAAAATAAAATAAAACTGGGAGAGGGGATGTTCGTGTGCTACTTCTAAGTTGATTTACTTAGAGCTAATCTGCATGCTTTTGAACTGTTTGCCAATCCACTGCAAAAGGCCAAATCACTAAAGGCAAACAGGATTTGGGAGGCTGCCTGCTCAGGAATTCAAGGACCAGCCTTCACTCTGCTCTTGACTTGCTGCTGTCAATCTAAATGGTTCCCCTCCTCTGTGCCTCAGAGAAAGTGCTTCCACTGACACACACATGGTTCTAATGCAAATCAAAAGATTAATCTTGTACCTTACATGACGGTGTAGTAGCTAGAACGGCCTGACCTTTCAAGATGGCAGACTTAGGTTTGATTTCCAATAAAGCAACATAATGAGCTGTGAGAGGTAGGTAAATAACTCAGCCACTTAAACTTTAGGTCCCTCACCTATGAAAAGAAAATAAAAATACCTACTTTATCTTGCAAGGATATTTTATGGAAAGTATATATACAGTGACTATGTAATTTATTGAGTACACCAAAAATACTTATGAGGGCGAAAGGGGCATTGTTAAAAATGATGCCAAGACAATCGCAGTAAAATAAGGCTATCCCAGGCAAACGAGGAATATGACATGACATAACATAAAGTGACATAACACAGTTACTGCATATTATATATTAAATATAAAAATATAAAATATGTATAATATTTACCATAATACACGGACATTTCAGCACCTAGTGTCAGTTTCTTTATCTTTTGTTTTGGAACATTTAGAGTTTATAAAATATTTTTACAAATATTATGGCATTGGATAATCATGACACAATTATAAGATATATTTACTTGTCTTCGTTTTACAAATAAGGGCACTAGAGTTCAGAGAGCATAATTACCTTGCTTGAGATTCTAGAGAAAGTAGCAGAGCTGGGATTCAAGTCCAGTTTTTATCATTCCAAGTACAGTGGGTTGTTTTTTTTCCTGTACCACAATTTCTCCCGAAGAACTTGTAAACACATTTCCTGTGCAATTGTGGGCTCATGGAACTGGTGTAAATTTCTCTAAAACAACCTAACTTCAATATCAAGTCTTATTCTGTGTTCTGACATGAAACTTAAAATAGTTTTAGTGAGTTTAGTCTGAAACTTCCTATTTTTCTTGGTGAATTTATGATCAGTTCAGCCACTGTATGGCTTTGCTGCCATCTCTTTACTCCCTGGTGTGAGATATAAAATACATGGGCTTACATAGAGCATTGGAAGTTCTTCACCGTTTGTCCCCGCAGGTGTCTGCTGACATTGGTATTCAGGCACGGCCATCCCTCTGTCCTGCCACCCACTGATGAACTTGAGCGCATCTGCTGTTGAAATCCCCTTGTCAGACTATAGCACATGCTCAGGTCCACTGGCTTTTGACGGCACATCTGTGGCACCTTATGAGCCATGGAGCAAGTTTTTGGATGTGCCCTGGGTCCTATTTGGACAGTGGCTTGTGGCCCTGTTTGAGGTCCATCTGCCTGGTCATCCCAAGAGCTGACCCTACTGTTCCTCCTTAGCCAAAGCAGATTTGGTAAGACCTCTCAGGACTGAGACAGGCTGTGGAGGAGAGGTTCCCCCTTAGTCTAAGTCCTCTAAACCTAACTAGGGATACCCCTGCCCCTTTCTTCTTCTCCAACTTCTCAGCCCTGGCTCAGCCTAAGAGGGAGAGGAGAGGATATAGATCCACTTCAAAATCTCTCTCGCTTGCCTTTCTCTCTGTTCTCCCTCTTCCTAGTGTAGAGTCTTTTATCTCAGGCAGCTAGGGACGAGGGCATTTGGGAGTTAGGGGTAAACAGGGGTTGTAGCTAGAACCTAATTGTTAATGCCAATATCTTGGCCTCTGGAATGCTAAAATCCAGGAATAAATATCTGGTTTCTCTTTGTATTTGTGCTCTTGCTTACCTTCTCTGTGAGGAGTGGAGGTCAAGGTCTAGTTAAAAAGGAAAAGAAAATGGGAAAAAATCCAAGAAATATCCTGCTAGAAAAAAACACAAGTAAATACATTATCCCCATTCTCATTTTACAACTTTCTGTCATTTTGTTCTAGTCTTATTCTGTAGCATTGCCCATTTAAACTGTACTTGGTACACTACTAAATAGTAGCTGACTATATCGTTAAATTTGTGATTCACAATGGTATTTTCAAACAAAATGATGACTGATAAATGTGTGAAATGAGTACATTGCCATGAATTATGTGACACAGCATCATTTGATAATGGCTTAAAAGCCCAGATTTTTGGGGCTGGCCAGGTGGCGCAGCGGTTAAGTGCGCATGTTCTGCTTCGGCGGCCCGGGGTTTGCCGGTTCGGATCCTGGGTGCGGACATGACACTGCTTGGCAAGCCATGCTGTGGTAGGCATCCCACATATAAAGCAGAGGAAGATGGGCATGGAAGTTAGCTCAGGGCCAGTCTTCCTCAGCAAAAAGAGGAGGATTGGCAGCAGTTAGCTCAGGGCTAATCTTCCTCAAAAAAAAAAGCCTAGATTCACTTCTCGATTTCCTCTCCTCCATATTCTCTGGAGCCCACTCCAGTCAAGCTGTTATCCATACCACTCCATCGCCAGTGATTTCACACAGCTAAATCCACTTCTCAGTCCTCCTCTTACTTACGTGCAACATTTGAAACAACTGATCAATCTCTTCTCCATGAAAAACTATCTTTGCATAGCTTCCAGGATAAAAGCTTTCCTGGTTTTCCTCCTACTTCACTTTCCCAGTCACCTTCACTGACTTTTACCTCATCAATCCAGCTGCTAAAAGTTAGAGGTGCCCCAGAGTTCAGGGTGCTCCTAGATCTTTACTGTCTTCAGGTGACCTCATCCAGTGTGTGTCTTTGAATACCATCTTTACACTGACATGTATACAGATTTACATCTCTAGCCTGGATCTCTGCCCTCAACTCCAGACTTTGGCATCCCACTATCTCTTAATACCATACATTGCATGTCTAAAAGTTATCACAAACTTATCTTGTTCAAAACTGACTCCTGATCTTTCCTCTAAAATCTTCTCTACCTACAGTCTTTCCTCATCTCAGGAAATGCCACTTCATCTTTCCAATTTCTTAGGCCATAAACCTTGGAGTCATCCTTCACCCCTCTTTTCCTCTCACATTCCACAGCCAGTCCAAAAGCAAATCTATTTGCCACCACCTCCACTGCTCCTCCCTGGTCTGAGCTGCTATGATCTCCGTTACCGCAATAACCTCATAGTTGCTCTCCTTACTTCTTCCTTTGCCTTACACCTGGTAGTCCATTATCCACAGAGCGATCAGATCACATAGCTTCTTTTCTAATAATGGTCTGATGTTTCTCTGCCTCGAATCAACATTCTTACACTCACCTACATGAGTCTGCATGACCTCCTCCCCACCCTTCACTTCACTTTGCTCCTCTCCTTCCACTCTTCTCTTTGTTCTCTCTACTCTAGCCACATTGGCTGCCTCCTGTTGCTTAAACATGCCAAGAGCATTTCTGCCTCAGGGCCTGTGTACTTGCTCTTCCTTCCGCCTGAAATATTCTTTCCCCAGATATTTACATGGCTCAGTCCATTACCCACTTTGGGTCTCTGTCAAGATGACATCTTATGAGTGAAGCCTTCCTTAATCACTCTCTTTAAAAAAGAACACAATTCCAACTCCTGCATTCCTCTTTCTTTTCTCTGCTTTACTTTGCTCCATAGCACCTATCACTACATAATACACTACTTATATTTTATTTAATATCTGTCTTTCTGTACTGGAATCTGAGGACAATAAAGCTTGAAGGATGAGACTTTGGTCTGTTTCTTTATCTCTCTAAGTTCTAAAGGAACATGGCACATTATAATTGCTCAATACATGTTAAATGAATGAATGAACAAACTCAGGGGCGGTCCTTTTATCCAGCAACCAGCTCAGTGCCGTGCACATGTTATTAGTAATGATTTGTTGCATGCATGAATGAAATGAGTTAAACCTATGAGCATTTGTCTTGAACTTAAAACTCATAGGGAAAAAAATTTTTCATTTATCTTTTCTATAGTTTTTGTCTTTGTTATGAGATTTTCTATGGAAGGAACCATTAATAATTGTTGAATTATTCGTTAGTGGTGTCAAGAATAGCCTGGTACTTATATAGGGTAAATGCATTTGGTAATAGCTACCTACATGACCTACCACTGTAATGTACCGTCCCCCCCCATCCCCAGCAGAGCTTTAGACAGCAGGTACTAAAGAAGATCATTGAGCAAAATCTCTTAGATTCAAAATCAGAGTTCTATTCTTCCTGTATCCAAATGTGCTCCCCACTATGGTGCAGATTGCTTTTCTACCCCACACTACAAAGAATGGGTTCAGAATAACTAGAAGGGAGTTGGTTAAGTTGTGTGCTTTTGCCAATATATACCTCATTTTTTTGGTGCCAGTTATTTCAAAATGAAAACACAATAGACGATTATATACTTTTAGAAAGTGTGTAGAAAGATATGCTGGTGAATTTTTAGGTGTTTTAACTTTATCTAATGAGAAGGACTGGAATTAAATTTTTTATTTCTTCTCTCCTATCCTTCCTCTCTTCTCTGCCCCTGGAGACTCAAATATTATTATTATCCAGAAAAAATGCTGGAAAACCAAAATAAAAAAGAGACCAATTAATAAATCACCACCAAATAATTCATAATTTACACTCAAATCACACCATTTGAGCCTTGTCAGCCATACATCCATATTAGGATCATGTATGTAATAAATGAACATAACAGTTATTCAATCAGCTTTTAAAATTAATTTATTTCAGAGAAAAGGGAACAAAACAAATGAAGTATAGTGAAATCTTCTTATAAAATACTCTAGTGAACTACATGGAAAGATTGTTCTGTGTCCATAAATTTCTAGCTGTTAGATCTTGATTTTGCCTGACAATTTACTCTAAGAGAAATTGCTAGCAAGAGAACATGCTTGTGTCATTTGTGTTGAAAAGAAAATGAGATTAGCAAAGTGAATCTGAAGTGTAACTTTCTAATTTGACTAATGCAATGGCTCTGAAATTATTAAGGCTAAAAGATAACACATGTAAGTTTATGAATCTATGGAAAAATTTTAACACATTTTTATTCATTAATAGAGGATAATCAAGAGTTTGTGATTTTATAGATATATATGTACACATATATTATATATATATATATATTTACCAACTATATATTCTTGCACAATCTGTCAAGTTTGTGTATATAAGTAACTTGAAAAAGTTAGAAGCAAACTAAATAAAACTAATGGTGAAGTTTAAATACTTGTCAGCTAAGTTCTGTTTCCAGTCCTTTGGTGGTAATGTAGGTCAGGGAAATCTGTCTGCATTGCACACTTAAAAAATGCTAGAAAAAAATCTCAGCATCATGGCAGACGGAGCTCTTCCCTTAGTCTCTCCCCATTAAGACACAATGAAAATGATATTCATAAACTAACAGAGGACATTCACACAACACAATAGACATCTGAGAGAGCTACACAGCCATACATCTGAAGGTGTGGGTGCTGGTCACCCCCAGGACCAGAGGAAGGAGGTAAGGAGATTGTCTCTCCCTCCCGAATGGCAGTGTATGGGACCTCCCGTGGCAGCCAGTGCATGACACTGAGAGAAAGTAAAAAGGCAGCCCTCCATGGGAATGCTTTTCCTCTCAGAGTTGCCTCCCAACCTATGGGAACACCCTACACTGAGGCAGCTAAGCAATCAAGGGGGCATCCACATCAAGCCGAGCAGCCCAGGTGGGATGAGTACAGAGGGGGCCCATGCAGGATAGCAGATGTGAAAGAAAGCCCCCCTCCCCAGCCTGGTGCACCAGCTCAGCCGGTTGGCTGGAGCAGGGGATCTCAACCAGAGCACTTTTGTGTACATGTGTAAAGCAGCATCAGCCAGTGGGCAAAGGCATATAGGCCCTGTCGGCACAGCTTCCAACAGACAAGCACATCTGCCCAGGGGTCACAGAGGGCTCAGAAAACACAGCTCCTGCCCTACTCCCCAAGTGATGGCAGGTGAAATCTGTGACCAGATACTACTACTATGAAACAGCACAAATCCACCCCATCAAATAGGATGAGGAAGTATATTAACACTCCAGACCAAAAGGAAAATGACAAGTACCCAGAAATCAATCCTGAAGTCACAGAAATTTACAATCTAAATGACAGAGAATTCAAAATAGTTATCATAAACAAGCTCAACAAATTACAAGAAAACTTGGAAAGACAGTTTAATGATCTCAGGAATAAAATTAATGAACAGAGGGAATTCTTCACAGAAAAGAGTGAAACTAGTAAAAAAAAATCAGAAATGTTGGGGATTGAAAACCCAATGAATGAGATAAAGAAAAATCTGGAGTCCTTAAAAAAGAGAGCTGATATTATGGAGGACAGAATCAGAAATTTAGAGGACAGAAATATAGAAATGCTGCAGATGGAGGAGAGAGAACTAAGACTAAAAAGAAATGAAGAAATTCTCCAAGAAATATCTGACTCAATTAGGAATGCAAGAGGAGGATTATACATATTCCAGAGGGAGAAGAGATGGAGAAAGAGCGAAGAGCTTTTTCAAAGAAATAATAGCTGAGAACTTCCCAAACCTGAGGAAGGAGCTGGAATTACATGTAACCAAGCTAACAGAACTGTTAATTACCTCAATGTAAAAAGACCTCCAAGGCATATATTAGTAAAACTGGCAAAAATCAATGGCAAAGAAAAAATATGAAGAGCAGCAATGCAGAAGAAAATAACCTACAGGGGCTGGCCCAGTGGCATAGTGGTTACAGTTTGCATGCAGTGCTTTGACTGCCTGGGGTTTGTGGGTTCAAATCCCGTGTGCAGACTTGCACACCTCTTGTCAAGCTGTGCTGTGGATGCATCCCACATATAAAGTAAAGGAAGATTGGCATGGATGTTAGCTCAAGGACAATCTTCCTCAAGTGAAAAAAGGAAGATTGGGAAGAGATCTTATCTCAGGGTCAATCTTCCTCACCAAAAAAAAAGAAAAGAACATATAAAGGAACATATAGATCAGGCTTTCAGCAGATTTCTGAGCATAAACCTTAGAGGTTAGGAGAGAGTGGAATGATGTATTTGAAAGTCAGAAAGATAAAATCTTTCAGCCATGAATATTCTATCCAGTGAAACTATCTTTCAGATATGATGGAGAAATGAAAACTTTCCCAGATAAGCAAAAGCTGACAGAGTTCATTGCCACAAGAAATCCCCTACAAAAAAAAATGTCAAGAAGGCCCTCATACCTGAAAAAAAAGAAAAGGAAGAAAGAGTTTACAAAGCCTAGAGCAAGGAGATAAACAGAGAGAAAAATTCAGAAATATGCAGCTTTCTATCAGAACAGGTTAGCAAACACTTAATTATAAGATTAAAGATAAAGGGAAGGATAGCATAAAAAAATAGCTCTAATCACAAACTCACAACACCAAAGGGAATAAGTTTTGACAATAATAACTTAGGGAAGAGGAAAGGGCTGGAACCTACTCAGAGTAAAGAAATAAGAGGTTATCAGAAAATGCACTATCTCCTCTACAAGAACATTTATACAAACCTCACAGTAACAACTAAACAAAAAATCAAAACAGAGACACAAATGATAAATATCGAAAAAACCATCATAGAGAAACAGCAAACTGAATGAGCAGTTAGAAATACACAGGATAAGAAACAAGGGAAATACAGACTAACTGGAAAACAAGTGATAAAACGGCAGTATTAAGCCCTCATGTATCAATAATCACTCTAAAGGTAAGTGGATTGAATTCTCCAATCAAAAGACATAGAGTGGCTTCATGCATTAAAAAATTGACTCAACTATGTGCTGCCTCCAAGAAACATATCTCAGCTCTAAAGACAAACACAGACTCAGAATGAAGGGATGAAAGATGATACTCCAAGCAAATGACAAACAAAAGGAAGTAGGTATTGCCATACTTATATCAGACAAAGTAGACTTCAAGATAAAAAAGGCAATGAGAGACAAAGAGGGGCAGTATATAATGATAAAAAGGACATTCCCCAGATAGGACATAACATTTATGAATAACACAGGAGCACCAAAGTATATAAAGCAACTATTAACAAACTTAAAAGAAGAAATTAATAGTGACACAATTATAATAGGGGATCTCAATACCCCTCTTACATCAATGGATAGTTCATCCAGACAGAAAGTCAACAAGGAAATAATGGAATTAAATGAAAAACTAGAGCAGATGGACTTAATAGATATATATAGAACACTATATCCAAAATAGCAGAATACACATTCTTCTCAAGTGAACATGGAACATTCTCAAAGATAGACCATATGTTGGGAAACAAGGCAGGCATAAATAAATTTAAGAAGATTGAAAGCATATCAAGCATTTTTTCTGACCATAATGCTATGAAACTAGAAATCAACTACAAGAAAAAAGGTGGAAAAGTGACAAATATGTGGAGACTAAATAACATGCTACTGAACAACAGTGGATCAATGAAGAAATTAAAGAAGAAATCAAAAAATATCTGAAGACAAATGAAAATGAAAATACACCATACCAACTCATCTGGGATGCAGCAAAAGCAGTCCTAAGAGGGAAATTCATAGCAATAAAGGCCCACCTTAAGAAACAAGAAAACTCTCAGATAAATAACCTTAAACTACACCTAAAAGATGTAGAATAAGAAGAACAAACAAAGCCCCAAGTCAGCAGAATGAGGGAAGAAATAAAAATTAGAGCAGAAATAAATGGAATAGAAACCAAAAATACAGTAGAAAGGATCAATGAAACTAAGATCTGATTCTTTGTGAAGATAAACAAAATTGACTAACTCTTAGCCAGACTCACTAAGAAAAAAAGAGAGAAATCTCAAACAAATAAAATTAGAAATGAAAGAGGAAAAAATAGAATGGCTACCACAGAAATACAAAGGATTATAAGAGAACAGTATCAAAAACTATATACCAACAAATTGGACATCTAGAAGAAATGGATAAATTCTTAGACTTGTACAACCTCCAAAAACAGAATCAAAAAGAACTAGAGAATCTAAATAGACCAATCACAAGTAAAGAGATTGAAATAGTAATCACAAACCTCCCAAAAAATAAAAGCTCAGGACCAGATGGCTTCTCAGGAGAATTCTACCCAACATGTAAAGAATGTTTAATACCTATCCTTCTCAAACTATATTCCAAAAAGTTGTAGAAGATGAAACACTTCCTAACTCATTCTATGAGGCCAACATCACCCTAATCCCCAAGCCAGACAAGGACAACACAAAGGAAAATTATGGCCAGTCTCACTGATGAGCATAGATACAAAATCCTCAAATAAATATTGGCAAACCAAATACACCAATACATTGAAAGGATCATACATCATGATCAAGTGGGATTTATACCAGGGATGCAGGGGTGGTTCAGCATCTACAAATCAATCAATGTGATACACCAAATTAACAAAATGAGGAAAAGTGAAAAATGTAAAAACCCACATAGTCATCTCAATAGATGCAGAGAAAGCATTTTACAAGATCCAATATCCATTCGTGACAAAAACTCTCAGTAAAATGGGTATAAAAGGAAAGTATCTCACCATAATAAAGGCTATATGTGAGAAACCAACAGCCATCATCATACTCACCAGGGAAAAACTGAAAGCCATTCCTCAGAGAATAGAAACAAGAGGAGGGTGCCCACTCTCTCCACTCTTATTCAGCGTAGTACTGGAGGTTTTGGCCAGAACAATTAGGCAAGAAAAAGAAACAAAAAGAATCCAAATTGGCAAGGAAGAAGTGAAACTCTCACTGTTTGCATATAACATGATTTTATACATAGAAAACCCTGAAGAATCCATTGGAAAACTACTAGAAATAATCAACAACTACAGCAAAGTTGCAGAGTACAAAATCAACTTAAAAAATCAGTTGCCTTTCTACACTCTAATAATGAACTAACAGAAAGAGAACTCAGGTACAATTGATTTACAATTGCAACAAAAAGAGTAAAATATCTAGGAATAAACTTAATCAAGGAGGTGAAAGACCTATGCAATGAAAACTGTAAGAGATTATTGAAAAAAGATCAATGATGACATAAAGAAATGGAAAGATATTTCATGCACATGGATCGGAAGAATAAACATAGTTAAAATGTCCATATTACCTAAAGAAATCTACAGATTCAGTGCAATCCCAATCAGAATTCCAATGACATTTCTTCATGGAAATAGATCAAAGAATCCTAAAATTCATATGGGGCAATAAAAGACCCCAAATAGCTAAAGCAATCCTGATAAAAAAGAACAAAGCTGGAGGCATCACGATCCCTGACTTCAAAGTGTACTACAATGCTGTAGTAATCAAAACAGCATGGTACTGGTACAAAAACAGACACACAGATCAATGGAATTGAATTGAAAGTCCAGAAATGAAACCACACATCTGTGGACAGCTAATCTTTGACAAAGGAGCTGGGAACGTACAATGAAGAAAGGAAAGTCTCTTCAATAAATTGTGTTAAGAAACCTGGACAGCTACATAGAAAGGAATAAAATAGACCATTATCTTTCACCATACACAAAGTAACTTAAAAGGGATTAAAAACTTGAAGACAAGACGTGAAACCATAAAACTCCTAGAAGAAAATTTAGGCAGTATGCTCTTTGACATCAGTCTTAGAAGGATCTTTTTGAATACCGTGTCTACTCAGGCAAAGGAAACAAAAGAAAAAATAAACAAATGGGACTTCATTAGACAAAGAACTTCTGCAAGTCAAAGGAAACCAGGAGCAAAATGAAAAGACAACCCACAAACTGGGAGAAAATATTTGTAAATCATATATCCAACAGGGCATTTATTTCCAAAATATTTAAAGAACACATACAACTCAACAACAGAAAAACTAACAACCCGATCAAAAAATGGGCAGAGGATATGAACAGACATTTTTCCAAAGAAGATATATAGATGGCCAATAGGCACATGAAAAGATGTTCAACATCACTAATCATTAGGGAAATGGAAATCAAAACTACAATGAGATATCATCTTACACTCGTCAGAATGGCTGTAATTACTAAGACAAAAAATAAGTAGTGTTAGAAAGGATGTGGAGAAAAGGGAACCCACTGCTGGTGGGAATGCAAACTGGTGCAGTCACTATGGAAAACAGTATGGAGATTTCTCAAAAAATTAAAAACAGAAATACCATATGACCCAGCTATCCCACTACTGGATATCTATCCAAAGAACTTGAAATCAACAATTCAAAGAGACTTATGCACCCCTATGTTCATTGCTGTATTATTCACGATAGCTAAGATGTGGAAGCAACTCAAGTGTCCATCAACTGATAAAGGGATAAAGAAGAAGTGGTATGTATATACAATGGAATACTGCTCAGCCCTAAAAAGGGACAAAATCATCCCATTTACCCCAACATGGATGCTCCTGGAGGGTATCGTGTTAAGTGAAATAAGCCAGATAGAGAAAGACAAACACCTTATGATTTCACTCATATGTGTAAAATAAACAAACACGTGGACAAAGAGAACAGATTAGTAGTTACCAGAGAGGAAGGGCATTGGGGGGTGGGGCATAAGGGGTAAAGGGGTACATATATATGATGACTGACAAATAATAATATACAACTGAAGCTTCACAAGTTATAAACTATTATGACCTCAATAAAATAAAGTTAAATTAAAATGATGTGTTATATATAATACATGGCTGAGTTGAAAGAAGAATGAGAGAATATTGAGGAGGCAGAAATAAGAGAGTGAGGGAGTTCTGGAAACTACTTGTCTTGTAAAAAAGCTGGACAACCTTCCAATTTCAGCCCTGAAATGTAAATAGCTTCTAAATCATCAGTCCTATCCTTGCTGCTAGAAAAAGGTGAACAAACAAAAATCATTACTTTTCTTGGACCAGTCAAAAAATTGAAGTTTCTGGGCAATCCATCATATCCTGAAATCTGGCGAGACTAGAGAATACAGAAAATCATAGCCAAGATTCACTTACCTAGACAGAAGCTAATGGAACTGTGAACTGATTGAAAAAGGAGACAACGTGCAAGAATAGATAGGTAATGTAAGCAGAGAGATGGGAACTTTTTGAAAGAATCAAAAGGATATGCTAGGAATTAAAAACATTGTAACAGAAATGAAGAATGCTTTTGATGAGCTCATCTATATACTGAACACAGCTAAGGAAAGAATCAGTAAGCTTTAAAATATGTCAATAGAAACTTCCCAAACTGAAATGTGAACAGAAAAAAGAATTAAAAATAAAAACATAGGGGGCTGGCCCCATGGTCTGGTGGTTTAGTTCAGTGCACTCTGCTTTGGCAGCCTGAGTTCAGGTCCCAGGTGTGGACCACACCACTTGTCAGTGGTCATGTTGTGGCAGCAACCCACATACAAAATAGAGGAAGATTGGCAACAGATGTTAGCTCAGGGCTCATCTTCATCAAGCAAAAAGAGGAAGATTGGGTACAGATATTAGTTCAGGGCGAATATTCCTAAGCAAAAAAAAAAAATGAAAACATAAAAAGAAATAAAAACACAGAATGTCCAAGAAATGTGGGATAGTTCCAAAAGATATAAAATGCACGTGGTTGTAATGCCATAAGGAAAAGAAAGAGAATGAAGTAGAAGAAATATTTGAGATAATAATGACTAAGATTATTCCAGAACTAATGACAGACAACAAAACCATAGTTCCAAAAAGCTCAGAGAACACTGACCATGATTAATACCAAAAGATCTACACATAGGTGTATCGTATTCAAACTGCAAAAAACCAGACAAAGAATATCTTGGGTGTGTGGTTTGGTCATCTTACCTATAGAGGAACAGGGATAAGAATTATACAGTGGACTTCTCATCAGAAACCAACCAAAAAGAGAGTGTAGGGAAATATTTAAAGTGTTGAAAGAAAAAATCACCAACCTAGAATTTTATATCAGTGAAATTATCCTTCAAAAAAGATTTTCTCAAAGAAAAACTGACAGAATTCATCACTAGCAGAACTGCCCTGCTAGAAATGTTCAAAGCAGTTTTTCATGAAGAAAAAAAATGATATAGGTCAGAAACTCAGATTTACTTAAAAAAAGTAAAGACATTAGGAGCCATCCCAGTGGCATAGCAGCTAAGTTCACACACTCTGCTTCAGCGGCCCAGGGTTTGCCAGTCTGGATCCCAGACATGGACCTACATACCACCTACCAAGCCATGCTGTGGTGGCAACCCACATATAAAATAGAAGAGGATGGGCACAGATGTTAGCTCAGGGCTAATCTTCCTCAGCAAAAAAAGTTGAGGTTTGGCAGTGGAAGTAATCTCAGGGCTGAGCTTACTCAAAGAAAAAAGTAAATAAAACCATTAGAGAAGGAATAAATGAAGGTAAAATACATTTTTTTCTGTTGGTTATTCTTAATTGATCTAATAGATAACTATTGTTTAAAGTAATAATATTAACCATGTATTGGGTGATTATGCCATATGGTTAAGTGAAATGAATGACAATAATGTTATAAAAGATTGGAGAGAGAAATTGGGAATATCCTATTATAAAGTAACTTGCACTAGCTGTGAACCAGTATAGTATTATTTTAAAGTGGACTTAGTTGTAAATTTATATCGCAAACTCTAGAACAATCACTAAAATTTTCTTAAAAAGAAGTGTAATTGATATGTTAAGAGAGGAGCAAAAATGAAGTAATATAAAATGCTCAATAACATCCAGAGAAGCCACAGAAAGAGGGAAGGAGAAAAAGGAAACAATAATTGTAACAGATAGAAAATTATTAGAAATATGGTAGATATTAATTCAACTATATCAATAATCACTTTAAATGTGAATATCTCCTACACCAGTTAAGAGAAATTATCAGAATGGATAAAAAGAACAAGAATCAATCATATGTTGTCTCCCAAAAAACCCCAACAACTTTAATGACACAGGTTAAAAGTAATATTAGCAAACCAAATCCAAACCAAATGTTGTATGTTTCCATACAACAATGTATAGAAATAGTTATATACCACAACCAAGTGGGATTTATCCCAAGTATGCAAGGCTAGTTCAACATTCAAAAATCAATTAATGTATTCATTCTATCACATGAACAAGCAAGAGAAGAAAAATCACATATCCTAATAATAGATGCAAGTAAAAGCATTTGACAAAATCCAACATCCATTCATAATGAAAACTCTCAGCAAACTAAGAATAGAGACGAGCTTCCTCAACTTGATAAAAAATATCAACAAAAACCTACAGTTAACATTATAATTAGCAATAAGAAACTAGAAGTTTCCTTACTAAGATCAGGAACAAGGAAAGGATGACCCTTTAACCACTCCTTTTCAACATTGCACTGATGTCTGACCTAAGGCAGTAAGACAAAACAAGAAAATAAAAGTTATACAGATTAGAAATAAATGAATAAAACTGTCTTTGTTCACAATGGCATCATCACCTATGTAGAACATCCAGAAGAATAGATAAAAACACTCTGGACCTAATAAATAATTATAGCAAGGTTGCAGGATACAAGGTTGGTATACAAAAATCATTTGCTTTCCTATATATCAGCAATGAACAAGTGGAATTCGAAACTACAAACACAATAGCATTTTTACTAGCACCCCAAAAATGAAATAATTAGTATAAACTAAGAAAATATGTATAAGATGTATATAAGGAAAACTACAAAACTCTGCTAAAATAAATCACAGAACTAAATAAATTCCATGTTTATTGGTAGGAAGACTCAATGTTATCAAGATAACAGTTCTTCCCAACTTGGTGTATAGATTCAATGCAATCCCAATCCGAATCTCAGCAAGTTATTTTGTGGATATAGACAAACTGACCTAAAGTTTATATGGAGAGGCAAAAGACCCAGAATAGCCAACACAATATTGAAAGAGAAGAATGAAAGTGGAGGACTGAAGTACTTGACTTCGAGATTTACTATAAGCTACAGTAATCAAGACAGTGTGGTATTGGCAAAAGAACAGAGAAATAGATCAATGGAACAATGTAGAGAGGCCTAAAATAGACCCACATAAATAATATCAACTATTTTTGACAAAGAAGCAAAGGCAATACAATGGAGCAAAGACAGTCTTTTCAACAAGTGGTGCTGAAACAACTGGACATCCACATGTAAAAAAGTGAATCTAGATATAGACCGTATACCCTTCATGAAAATTGTCAAAATAGATCATAGACCTAAATATAAAACACAAAATTATAAAACTAGAGGATAATATAGGAGAAAATCTAGGTGACCTTGTGTATGATAATGATTTTTTATATACAACACCAAAGGCAGGATCCATGAAAGAAATAATTGAGAAAGTGAACTTCTTCCAAATTAAAAACTTCTGCTCTACAGAAGACACTGTCAAGAGAATGAGAAGACAGGCCATAAAATAGAAGAAAATATTTTCAAAAGACATTTTGATAAAGGACTGCTATCCAAAATATACAAAAAACACTTAAAACTCAAAAATAAGAAAACAAACAATCCAGTTTAAAAATGGGCAAAAGATCTGAACATATACTTCAAAGAGTATATGTAGATGATGCCAAGTAAGTATCTAAAAAGATGCTACACATCATATATCATTATGGAATTAAAAATGAAAACAACGATGAGATACCATTACATGTCTATTAGAATGGCCAGATCAAAACACTGACAACATCAAGTGCTGACAAGGATGTGGAGCAACAGGAACCTTCATTCATTGCTAGTGGGAATAAAAAATCGCATAGCCACTTTGGAAGACAGTTGATGGTTTCTTAGAAAACTAAACCTACTCTTACAATACAACCCAGCAATCATGCTCCTTGGTATTTACCCATATGAGTTGAAAAGTTATGTCCATACAAAAGCTGGACATGGATGTTTATAGCAGCTTTACTAGTAATTGCCAAAACTTGTAAGCAATCAAGATGTCCCTAAGTACTGAATAGATAAATAAACTGTGATATATCCAGACAATGGAATATTATTCAGTACTGAAAAGAAATGATCCCTAAAGCCATTAAAAGACATGGTAGAACCTTAAATGCGTTTGCTAAGTGAAAAACGTCATCTGAGAAGGCTACATACTATGTATATGATTTCAACTATATGACCTTCTGGAAAAAGGCAAAACTGTGGGAACAGTAAAAAGAACAGTGGTTGCCAGGAGTTATGAGGGAGGGAGGGAGGAATAGGCAGAACACCTAAAATGACTCTAAAAA
The DNA here is from genome assembly GCF_021613505.1 of Equus quagga. Taxonomy (NCBI): domain Eukaryota; kingdom Metazoa; phylum Chordata; class Mammalia; order Perissodactyla; family Equidae; genus Equus; species Equus quagga. The sequence continues at coordinate 42,971,269 of NC_060267.1, forward strand.
ATAAAGTGTATTTTTAAAAAATGGGCAAAAGATCTAAACAGACACCTCACCAAAGAAGATATATGGACGGTAAATAATCATATGAATAGATTCCCAACATCATATGTCATTAAAAAATTATAAGAAAACAATAATGAGATAATACACACCTAGTAGAATAGCAAACAAATAAAAAAAAATCAAAACAAAATTGAGAGTACTAAATTCTGACAAGGATACAGAGCCACAGAAACTCTCATTCACTAATGGTGGAAATGCAAAAAGGTACAGTCAATTTGGAAAACAGTTTTGCAGTTTCTTATAAAGCTAAACATAATCTTACCATAATCCAGCAATTGTGCTCCTAAATATTTACCCAATCTATCTGATAACTTACGTCTACATAAATACCTTCATGCAAATGTTTGTAACTAAAACATAATTGCCAAAAATTGGAAGCATCCAAAATGTTCTTCAATTGGTGACTGGATAAACAACCTGTGGTATATCCATACAATGGAATATTCAGCAATAAATAGAAATAAGGTCTCAAACCAAGACATAACATGGAAGAACCTTAAATCCATACTGCTAAGTGAAAGAAGTCAGGCTGAAAAGGCCACATAATGTATAATTCCAACTATGACTTGACACATTTACTGGAGGATAGGAGTGAAGGAACAGCCATTCTATCTTTTTGGGCTTTCTTCCTTCAGTAGTACTGGAATAGCTCCTTAATTATTCCTCCTGTCTCCAGCCTTCCCTGCTTCCCCCTAATTCATCTTGGCACTGAAATGGCAGTGACCTTTATAAAACAAAAAGATGGTCATGTCATCTTTGTGTTTAAAATACTTTAATGGCTTCCTGTCATCTTAAGCATAATTAGAAATTTCTTAGCTTGGCTTATAAGCTCTTTATAATGCGGGTCCTTTTCCAGCCCAATTTCCCACAACTTCTCTCACTTAACACTCTTATTTTGCCAGACTCTAGTTCTCCATACACACTGTGACCTTTAAAGTCTCCATGGTTTTAAATATAAAAGATGGCTAAACATAGCAAGCAGTAGGAGTGATGATGGGGCCGCAAATGGAGAAGCTCTATTTCTAGAGGTAACCTCCCTGGACTAGAGTCATAGCTACAGCCTGTTAAATCTGTATGTGCCCATATAGTCAGGAAGCAAAAGGAGTCTGGAGCAGAGGGCATGCATGAGGAGAGTAACTTGTAAGATTCTTGGCTGTTTATAAAAGAATGCGTTCAATGGGGCAATACAAGATATTCCTCTGCTTCTCTGGGATACTCAGTCACTCTGAATCACTTTTACGCTCCAACAAAGTCCAAGTGTTTCCGGTTTCCAATTTCCTATTTGCTCCAGTAATATAAGCATAGGAAAAAAAAATCAGATGTCAACACCATATGTATTTCCTCTCCTAGAAAAAGAAGTACAAATTAAAAATCCAAATTTTATACCCAAATCCTTGAGAATTTAAAAAAATATTTAGTACAATACAGATAATTATATTTAAAGATGATGCCTTGGTATGAAATATTATTTTTAATAAAAATAATAACAAATTATAAATTATTAAATTTAAAACTCGTTTAGGAAATTTAGTAATTTATTTCTTAAGCATCACTCATAATTAAAGTGAATAATTTCCAATTTATATAGAAGTGGTTTCAGTTTTTAGGCACAGAACCATAGCTTTTGATTTATTAATCTTAAAAATGCAAACAAAAATGCAAAATTACATCAATTGATTACATATTCCAAGTTTAATTCTTCTTGTTTCTACTTTCAATTTAAATTCAGGAAGAATTTATTGTTATTCAATCATACAAGTTAATTTTTTAATCTAACCTCTACTCTCTATCAGACATGTTAGGAAATACAAGTCACGCTTCCACCATTTTCCCCATTCTCATTTGTCACCCTAAAATCCAGTTGTCCGTTTCAAATTAACCCTTACCTTACCAACTTTCAAGACTTGGAATGCACTGAAGCTAGGCTAGGTTTTCAGAGATGAAGGAGTTTTCCTAATAATTCTTAGAGATTACACCATTTATCCTGAAGAAATTCTTTGTGCAGATAACTTACATTTACTCTGTAGCTCTTTCTCAGAGTTTTTTGTCATAATGCAGAACAAGTCAAAATTTTAAGGCCCAAACAAACGCAATAATTTAAAAGCAATCCCTTGACCTCCACCTGGAACTAATTTACTTCTCATTTTAAGTTCTGGTATTATAAAGCCTTCACTTTTATATTGCATTAATTTTAAATCTCCATTAAATTGCTCAATTTCTATGTTTTTGTAGGGCTTAAGGGTTTTTTATGTTAGTTTGTGTGGCCCTTTCATAGGGAGTAGAGCAAGGGGGGAGGTGTTGTAGGAGTTGGGGTATGGAGCTGCTTCAGAAACTACAACTTTATGAACAAATTTCTGTCCCCTGGTTTGATATGTTCACTTTTTTAGTTCAGCTAAAAATTTTGAGGAATTGAGTTGAGGGAGAATATAGGAAGCAAGAACGTTCACATGAGATGAGGCTGAAAATAAAATTCTGTGCTAAGTCCTCTTCTCTTACTTTAAACTGTCTACCTGAGACATCTTTATCACATCTATTGCAGTTACCAGTCACCAGAAAGTGTCACTCTGACAATGATCACTCCTTCCAGCTTCAGGCTGTGGTGTCAGCTGCCTATGGGGCAGTGCTTAGCAGTGCCTGTGGCATGATAGATGTTTAACAAATATATGTTGAATCTATAATGGATGGATGAATGGAAGGATAGAGGACAGATGGATAGATGGATGGATGGATGGATGGATAGATGGATAGATGGTACTTCTCTACCTGGATGTTTTTATTAATGTCTCATGTTCATCATGTTCAAGTCCAGCCTCACTTGCTCATAACTCATTTCCCCATTATATTCTACCTCAGAGAATAATGCTACCCCAAGACTTTTATTCCATATAGACTAATCCCTCTCCCTCACTCTATCTAATCAATGAACAATTTCTATAGGTAACCAGATCAAACTGAGTCATCCCCCTACTCGGAACTGCTCTGTGCCCATAGACTTCAGAGTCTAAAATCCATGCTCCTCAATGTGACATATAAGCCCCTTCCTAGTATGGGCTCCAGAGAACCTCACAACCTACCCCTGACATAGCTCCTCCCACACACCACTCAACCTACGCTGAACCACTTGTGATTCCCAGCTGAACCAGGCTCTTCCACGTCTTCCATGCCCTTGAACATGATGCTCTTTGCTTGGAATGCTCCTCCTAAATTAGCAAGCTTCAACTCATCCAAGACTCAGGTCTCAGTTCAGCTCTAGTATGAAGTCATTTCTAATATCTTGCTTAAGGAATCCTCTCAGTCTTGCTTTCTTTGGTGCCTAGCACAATGCTCAATAAATATTTATTGATTAAATGAATGTGTGTGAAACTCATTTGTGTGGGGAGGAGAGAAAGAGAGAACCAAATGGATAAGCATTTAAAACTTATTAAATTTAGTTATCAGTAAATCTATCTGAATCTGATTTCTCTGCACACATCTTTGTTCTGAGCCCCTCTCCTTAAGATCTGACATTTCAAATCATACAGTTTGCTGGGGGGTGGGGGGGTGACATCTCATTTCCAGTCCAGGCTATTTCTGTCCCCTTTCTTTCCAGCTCCTCAGTTCAGAAAGGGCTTTTAGCCCTCTTCGAGTGGGAGTCTTGAGATTCCAAACTGGCACATTCTTGGTTTCAGTAATCACAGCTGTTAAGCCAAAACTTTAAAGAGCTGTCCTGGCACCCACATGGCCTACTAAAGCAGGGCTCAGGGCTGAGATCTCCATAATTCACTCTGATTTGAGGCACAATGGCCCATGCTCCTTGGAGGAGGCTAGAGTAGTCACAGAAGGAAAGCACTGCTAAAAGGCAGAACATGAACGTGGGGGTTGATGGTTGAGGAAAGACCCAGGAATAAGGTACGCAGGACAAGCAGTGTTAGACCAGGTGTGGGAGGATAGGGAAATTTGGAGGCTGCATTTGACAGGAGGATGATAGAGGTCCAGGAAAGGGAAAGAAGAAAATATTATATTATGTTTATATATTTCCTCATATTTTATATTGCAATATTCTATTTTAGGTAAACTGTCTGGTTTGCTGTCTCTAAGATGAAACAGAAGCAATCATAAGATTGACAGTTTATACCTCTTGCTCTGATTTTGTCTATTACATTTTCTCTTCCAGAAAGCAAGTTTTTCTGCCTCTGAGGTACTAACGTCAGTTAGACTCACCTCAGTCCAGCCTTCCTTCTTTTGCGCAGGCATCATAACAGAACTTATGTTGGATAATATCCTAAATTATCTGCATATCTTTTTATTTTTTCCAGAACATGCAAAGGTTCAAACTCTCAACTCCTTAAGAATAGAAACTGTATCTTATTTTCTTTGCTGTCTTCCTCATTGCCTAAAATGGTTCCCGATGTTCTATTTTTTTGTTGTTTGAAGGAAATGGTTGCTTATCACGTACTACTTTATGTCTGCATCATTATATACTTGTTTTCCTCCTTGGCTGCATTCTTAAAGACCTTTTCAAGAGAAAAACAAAAATCTTATTTATATCAAAGTTTCCTTCTTGCTTCTTGAAATTCATATTCTCTTTCTGTGTTGCCATGGTTTCTGGTCATGGATATTCCCTCCACTAGGGATGAAGAAATCTAGTCATGAGCAAAAAATGCACTTTTCAAAGTGTGCCTCTCTGTAAGATGTATGCTTATGTGGAAAAGAATTTCAACCATTCAGAGTTAAATCGTAATCATGGAAATGTTAAAATATAGTGGTATTAAATATTGGAAAAAGCATCAGTTTGAAATAAACATACCTGGGTTCAATCTCAGTTCTGTCACTTACCTGCTCTGTAAAATAGACAAGTTTATTTTCTTTTCAGTTTAAATTTCTTACGTGTAAAATAGGAACATTTATTCCTACTTTTAAGAGTGTTTATCAGAAACAAGCTTGTAGTAAGTATTCAGTACACTCCCTTTTTGATATTTAGCGTTCTAAAAGTCACATTAGTGTTTTTATTTAAAACATGACTAAAACCTACCCAATGGTATTTCTAAGAATATTTACACTTTAATCCAATGGCTAATATGATTACTAAGTTGCATGAAATAAATTTATTCAGCAATAAACTATCTCCACAGATGTAGGGTACGATTCCCTCTATATTTGTCAGTATGCTCATTTTTACTTCTCTGAAACTTTTTGACCCCTGAAGGGTTGGAGTTAAACTTAGGGTTGATAGTAATGTGAGGTCAGAGGTAGTAGTTCCCCTCGGGCCTAAGAGAAATGGCGTGGTGTGTCCTTCCCTACACGGTCCATAGGTTTGCAATGTAGGTTGACCCATCAGGTTTTCAGTGGACATATGAACTAGGCATTGACCCTGAGAAGTGGTGATAACATATTCAATGGAAGTTCCACTTTAAAGGACATATTTTTCAAATAATAAAAATACACTAGAGTACAGAGCTAAGTATGATAGTAATATGGAAGCCAAGTAATTTATCCAAATTTTAATTGCTTCCTCATTCATTACTCAAATATTTATTGAGCATATATCATGTATCAGGGAGTATGCCAGCCTCTGGAGATAAAGAGGAAAAAGGCTTAATCTATGACCTCAGATCATTCACAGTTTGTAAAACATCGAGGAATATAAATGAACATTTACTAGGCAGTTGTACACGTTCTTTAATAGAGAAGATACAAATGACAATTTCATGTTACTCTGGGAGTAATTAATGGTTTGGGAAGGCAGAGAAGACTTTGAAGAGGAGATGATCCTTCACTAGTTACCACAGGTAGAAATGCTATCTGGAGAATAGTAACATTATCCATGAGTCTGTTGCATTCTAAATATGTCCTTCTTTTCTCCTTTCTTTGATTTAGTTTCATTCTGGGTTAATTCCATCCAACTTAATATACTAACTAGTTTTTAGCTTGCTTGGACTTTCAAGGGTGCGAAGTTAAAAGAGAAATCAGCCTGAAAATATTTACGGAGCACCCAAAATAAGAAGGATCTCTGCATTATATCTAAAATAATAATAAACCCTGAAAGAAAGCTTAAAGAAACATACAAGCAATTACATTAAGAAGATGAAGCAAAACTGTGTCATGAGGATGATTCCATTGTCTGTATATGGGTCGGTACACCACAGATTACAGAATGAAAGGAGCAGTGTTCGTGCTCTGCACTGAGACAATAAAAGAAGCTTATGAATATTCAGAAGCTTATGTCTAGAAAGTCAATTTTTTTCTAGAGACATTTCAGGCTTTATTTTCACCAGGGTTTCAGTTCTTTTCTTTTGTGATGAAAGCAATGTTGAGTAACTAGACAATATGTTTTCTTCAAGATGGACTCTATCTGTAAAATACGTACAACATTCTCCCCAAATTTTTCAAATTAAGAGTTAGTAACAATAAAAGAGTACACCGTAAGACTCTTAAGCTCTCTGGTGGCAAATTCCTCAGCTGTAAAAAGAGGGGATTCCGCGAAATGAGTCAGGTTCCTGGGGTCGGACAAGAGTGGGCACATATTTCAGAAAGAAATGTAAGTAATCTGAGCTTCAATTTCTTCATTGATGTATATGCACACATATATATATATATATGCATATGTTCCTTACTACAGGGCAGTGAGGAGTAAAGATATATATGTAAAGATCTGGCACAGTGCCTGACCTAATAGTGCACACTCCATAAATGAAGGTGGAAAACAATACTAACAATGTTGCATTATTTTTAAACCTTTTTCCCATTATAATTTTTATGATGTTGTTTAAATTGATGTTGTGCTTAGTGAAGTGAGAAAAAAATTCCCAAGTGGTATTAAACTTGTCCTTCTCTTTTTTCATTATTTTTCAAATATGCACTATATTTATTGTGGTATTTTAACTATAGATCATTAAATTCAAACTGAAGCCCATTTAGTGTTGATTTTGCCACTCATGTAGGCTTGCTGATACACACCATTGCACCATGGATTTTTCTGGCCAAGTAAAGACATTGTAGGTACATTGAAGGGGAAAGAGAGGAAGGGAGAGAGACTCTATCTCTTAGCTGTGTCCTGATTTTGAGAAGTTTCACACTTGGGATACTGTGTAAGTTTATTATAATATCTTCATTATAGTTTTTAAGCTTTAAAATTTCTATTAAACATTGAAAAATTTGTTGTAAAAGAAATAGGGAAAATAATTCAGATAACAAGTGTTGAATATACATACAACACAGAGTGGACTATAATTGTGCTAGTATTATCCACATTTGCCTTATTTGCCTTTAATAAATATTTTTCTTTGTTTGTAACAGAATGCTTAAAACCCTTTGTGACATAATTGTCATAAACATAGTAAACTCTTGTGAAAGGCCATTAAGAAATATTTCAAAGTTAACCTAGTCCTATCATTTTAAAGTAATTGTATATATTTTTATGACAGTCCTGCAGGCCAAATTAAAACCATGTAAATTACCTAATACATATTCACAATAACTTTTCATTATGATATGTATGCAGGAGGTAATAAGCTCCATGGAATCAAGGGTTTTCATCGAGTGTGTTACAGGCAAAATTCAAAAGGTTTTCATAATGTGCAGGTAAAGAATAGTGTTCCTTGAAGTACTCTTAATTGAAGCAGAAATTCTTTCCCTAGCCTAAAACATCTGACCTGTCCATTTGAAACACTTTTAGCTGGATTTTTCCAAAACAATCAATTGACCACAGTTCTATTAGCACATGATCATTTTTCCATGATAAATGCTTATGATTGTATGCTACTGAGTTTTAGGATACATTTGTTACACAGCAATAGCTAACTAATACAGAAAAATAAGAAAAGTTTCACAAAGGAGGTTATATTTTAACTAGATTTTGAAGGATGATTAGGATTTTATTAGTTGGATAAGGACTTTCAAGGCAGCAGTAACAACATGATTAGAAGCACTAAGAGATGAATGTGCATGATGTTATTAATAGGATAGTCAGTCTGGTGGGCTGATGTAAGCATAAGGAGTGATTAAAACTGAGGTTGCAAAGGTATTTGAGGATCCTCGGGAAGCAAAGGAATGAACTCTGAGCTGCAGGGTGAAATTGCTATCCAGATATTATAGATGAGAAAGCCAAAATTTGAAAAGGAGAGGTGACTGGAAACTGCTTTAACTGATAGAGAATTCAGTACATGTCAGTGAAGAGATGAAAATTTCTTTCAGACAATAGGACTAGATTTTTATATTAAGGATAATTCTTTAAAAGACCTACAGAGATGAGCAATAATCACAAATGTTTAGGGGGTCATATATGCTGAAGTATCTTACAAAACAATTGTATTAAATATACATTGTTAAGCACATTATTTCATGAATTGTATAAGTGAAAAACAATGACATAACAGGATTTTTTTAAGAATATGAACCTAAAAAGTAATATTCGAAAGCTCTGTCTGAATCTCTCCTGAGTATATCTCTTAATTTTTTTTAGAGTATAAGAATATCATGTATGGTAATCATTTACCTTGAAAATTCATTTACCTTCATTTCTTTCTAAAAGTTGATTTATTGTACAGCTCATATCCAGTCAATTTTCGTGTGAAAATATTATTCTGATCATTAAAGTTAGTACTTCTGATGTCTGCCTCATCTTGGTAATGATGTCAGGAATTATTTTGAATAACTAGCCCAGACGCATTAATCTTTGGAAATAGCCTGACTATTTTAATGTAGAAATTTTGCCTTTTAGCCCTTGCTTATAAATGGAACACTATCCTATTGAATTATTACATTGGTGTCACTTTAAATAATATTTCCTTGGATTAAATTCTACTTAGTGAATTTTCCATTTTGTTAGAAACCAATTTTCATTCATAATAATGAAATTCAGTGCTAGTAATATGAAAAATAAACCACATGTGATGAAGAATTATTCAAGTAGCTTATAAATTAGGCAAAATGAGGAGAATGTTCTTCTCTAGATTATCCATTAGACACGTTTGGCTTAGTTAGTGGAAAAGTTTGGGTTTCAAGGCAATGAGAAGAAAATAAGATATTTCAGAATACAGAAGCTTAACTGTAACTAATCAAATATGTCAAACCTTAACACTTCTGGAAAAATAAAACCTTATATCAGACTCCTAGTGGAAGCAAAGGTGATCAATACCACCATTTTATTTCAAAAGACTCTTTTGCTCAGAATAGTTGGGATGAAAAGGACAGGGTATTCAAAATAAAATTAGATCAACTTTATAGGAACCATTTTAATAAACTACAGAAGTATAGTTTGCGTCAGGATCATAAAATAGCCATTCTAAGGCAATTCAGATTGTATAATTACATAATCTTTTAAGAAAAAGCTATAAAAGATGGCAAGGTTCTGTTGTGAATTCTCTTGAGTTAATTTTTCTGCTTATTCTCTCCATGCCCGGGTATTATTTAACTGTAAAGAAGGGTGAGATATGACATGGATTGATATATCTTTTTCGTCTATTCAGCAAGTATTTTTTAGTCTAAAGTGTGCCAGACACTGTTCCAGACACTAGAAAACAGTGTTGGATAAAACAAATTACATGCTCTCATGGAATATACATGCTGAAGAAGGAATCAAGTAACGTAATAATAATAATGAGCATTTCAGTAGCTGTTATTGTTACTATTATTACTAGTAGTGGTGGTAGTAGTAGTAGTAGTAGGTGATTTATGGAACACGTGACTAGGAGACTGGCAGGCAATGACCTCATCTCCTACTCCACCCACTCTTGCTCATTCTGCTTAGCTGCACTGGTCGGCTTAATGTTCCTTGAGCATGTCGAGCCAGCATTCCTACTTTAGGGCCTTCGCACTGACTGTTCCTTCTTTCTGGAACACTATTTGTTCCAGATAGCTTCCCCCATCTCTTTCTTACATCACCTTCTCAATGGGGATTACCCTGGTCACCCCATCTTAACAACTCTCAGGCCCTCATCTCTGAATGCTGAATCCCCCTTACCTTCCTCTGCTTCTTTTATCCCATAATACTTATCACCTCTAACATACTATGTAATTTATTTATTATTTTTATTTTTCATCTGTCTCCTCCTGGTGGAATATAAGCTCTGTAAGTTCAGAGATCTTTGTCTGAATTGTTTACAGGATTATTCCAAACACCTAGAATACAACCTGGTACAGAGTAGGCACTCAGTAAATATTTATTCAATGAGATGAGGTCAGGGAGCATTTGAGAAAAAGATGCGACATAAGAGGGTTTACATTTTAGCAGAATCACTGGCTGAGTGTGGAGAGTAGTTTAAGGGGGTTCTGGGGATACAGATAAAGTAGAGACACCACTGAGGAAGTAACTGTATTATCATTAACAGGTGAAACATTGTTATGAGAGGTAGTGGTGCAAGAGGTGAGAAGTGGTAAGATATATCACATATGAACATTACATTCTATTATGAAGCTATAATAAAATTTGGGGCTAAATAATACTAATGAAGTTTTATAATTATGTCAGTAAATGGTGAATGTCACCTAAGCATCTCAGACATGATTTAAATAACAATAGAGCCTTTAGCAGGTATCACTTCCACAGATATAAAATTATTTTCATTCTTTAGACTAGAAATTTTAAATTAAAATATTATCAAAAAGTTAAAAATATAGAAAATTCATTTGTCTTTTCCCTGAAGAATCTATGAGAGAGAGAGATGAAAACACGTCTTCAAAGGATGAACATATGACATGTCAATTTTTAAAGCAGTTTTTGATGTTTTTTACTACATTTGAAGTAGATTGAATTCTTAAATTTATGATTCTATTGTTAAAATAACTGTCAAATAATGATGTGTGTCTCTTTAAAAAGTGAACATAAAGAAGTTGAGATTGATTTCTTTGATTAAGCCCAGCAACACTGCCCTGTTGGAAGGAGGGTAGCTGAAACTGAGCCAGTAACCCAGAAGTCAGCAGGAATCACTCATCAACAACAAACACGGTGTCTCAGACAGGCACAGGAACCATGTCTATAGTAATAGAATAGGTTCCTTATAAATGAACCCCAGAGGTAATTTACTCCAGTATTAGACAAAATTCTAACAAGCCTGTTCATATGGCTTATCAGTCTTTAGAATGAGAAAGGTAACAAAGTAGACATACAGATGCATAATAAAGGTAGTCTCAGTGACTGTGGCCAAAACAAAGCCCTGGTATTTGAGGGAAGAAGAAATTATATATGTGTGTATGAATACATGTATTCATACTAAAAATACTCAAAAGCCCTGGCATTCTAGAGTTGTTTTGACTCAACTACTCTGCAGCTTCTAAAAGTATTGCCACGTAACTGCACAGGGCACAAATCAAGGTTCTTAATGAAGATCCAAACATTTAAACATGATTCCGTTATGTTTAGTGTACATGGTTTTGAAAGGCAATGGAATGTCTAATACATTTTAGAAAGATTTCTTCAAGAAATGACTAAAGTTTAAATGGTCTTGGAATTGGGGTACTTCAAATTTTCCTTATGTAAAAAATTTCTTTAATAGGTCATTGCTTGAAGATGCCAGATAAATGAATTTTTCTAGGTTGTAAACTTTAGAGTTAAAACTATTTATTCTAACAAAAGATGAAACTCTTTGAATAATGCAGGCAATTATGTTTACTAATACTGCTGATTTAAAAATGGAAAAATATCTGTCTAGTGCTTACTACTTCTTGCATGCAACAAAAAGCCTTGATCTCAAGCGAGTGAACAGTGACAGACTGAAAATTGCAGATAAAACCACAAGTTCGCTCACTGTGGGAAGTATTATAGGGTCAGTGGCCTTGCTACTTTAGGCACTGCAAATATTTTGGCTGAAAGCCAGCCTCACACTCTGTAATTAGAAAGAACATTGCTACTTTCAGTCTCCAGCCAAGCCACATATGCTTGTGGTCTGTTTTATGAGGTTCTCATTGCAATTTGCACCGCGATCTCTCATACAAGATGCTACGGTAGGGGGTATATACCTCTGTTGATCCTAACAGAGGCAATGGACAAATGAGATAATGACAGTAACTTTCAACTAACTAGTCTTATTTTTTCAAGGAGTATCTTTAGACTACTACAGCCACAGCATTTCAGAAAAAATAGAAATACCCTAATAATAGATATTTTTAAACTATAAAATATGATAGACATTGATTCTTTAGTTAGATCCAGTGGGATCCCAGAAAGACCATCAAGGGTCTTCAGAGGGCTCATGAGTCAACTGAAATTATATGCCAAATTGTGTGTATATACATTCTCCCAGGGAAAGGATCCAAAGCTGTCATTCCATTTTTGAAGTGTCTGTGACACTACCAAAAAAATTTTTTTGAAGAGATTAAAAACCATTCTTTTAGGGGCCAGCCCCATGGCCGAGTAGTTAAGCTCGTGCACTCCACTTTGGCAGCCTGGGGTTCGGATCCTGGGCGTGGACCTAGCACTGTTCATCAGGCCATACTGAGGCGGCGTCCCACATAGCAGAGCCAGAAGGACCTGCAACTAGGATATACAACTGTGTAGTGGGGGGCTTCAGGGAGAAGAAGAAGGAAAAATAGAAAATTAACAACAGATGTTAGATCAGGTGCCAACCTTTTGAAAAAGAACCCACTCTTTTCAACTATAATACAAGTATAAGAAGTGGTGAGTATGTCTTCCACCAGTTTTAAGGACAAGAGTCCACATACCTCAGCACTTCTCTTTCTCCGACCCATCTTCTAGTTAAATATTATCCAGATGGCCTAGGCCTTAACTTCAGTTTAGGACAATGGATAAATTATAGACTTTAGAAACAGACTTCTTGGATTCAAATCCTGACTCAGCCACTAACTAGCTAGGTGAGCTCAGTTAAATTAGTTACCATCTCAGAGCCTCAGTTTCCTCATCTGAACAATGGGACCAATCCTAGTACCTGCCTCATAGGGATGAACTGAGGGTTGAGGAGATCATGCACACGGACGGTATGCTTAGCACAGGTCCGGGTCCTGACACTGACTGTGAGTATTTCATCAGCATCACTTTTGATGAGCTTTAATGAATTACTAATAAAATCCTTAATTTTGAATATTTTTTATAATACAAATTGCCAGCTAGCAATCTGTAAAAATTAACACATTTTAACTCACCATTATCAATCATTACCAATATTCAAACTTCAGAGACCTGTATTGTGATACTTTTTGTCTGAATTCATGGTTTTGCTAAAAATTTTGTATGTGAACATTTTCACATTGTGATATTGTTTGTTTTTAATTCTATGACTAAAGGAACAAATCTAAACTATTGATTAATGCACAATAAATTCATTAAAACCTTACACCAGTTTTTAAGCCACAATATGAAATTGAGAAAGTATTTGAATAAACATAAATAAATGTATTGGGTTTATATGCCAAGAAATGTTAAACACATATAATAGTCTGAGATATTTCTCTTTCCTTACAGCAAGGACTATAAGAGAATTAATATATTTGTTTGAAATGTTGCTCTTTTTTCCCACAGCTCTTGTAGTGAGATTTCTGACCAAACGGTTCATCTGGGAATACGATCCAACCCTCGGTAGGTCGAATTTTCTTTCCTTCTCGTTTTGCATCAAAGTTTATGACCCAAAAGAAAAATGACATTTTCTGTTGCAACATTTTTAAGCACCTTGCAGCTGCTCTATTGAAGCATGCAAAGAAGACCTCTAGGAAGCTAGATGTTGTTACATGCTGTCTTTGCTCAGAACCATGCAATTTTAATGCATAGATGAAGAAATCAGGTCAAACTGGAGACAAGAAGGAAGTGGATACAATGTGATGTTCTTCCATCAGGAAATGTAGCATCATTCTAATGAGAGAAAGAGGATACAGTGGACATGGCTAATCTGGTGTGGGAGAGAATGGCATGCTGGGGAGAGTGTAACAGTAAAATAAAACTTGTGAATACTGATTTTGAAAAAATGTATAAATAAACTATGTTTTCCCCCTCTTCTCTCCGATGAATCTGATTTAAGCCTATTTAAAAAATAAAAAAAGAAGCAAAAATTGATGTCTGTGGATCTTGAAAGTGGCAATAATGTTGATGTATGAAGTGTTCGTTACATGTATTTTTCATAGTCCATAACGGAGTACTTACTAGAAATCTATTTATTTATCAACTTCAAAATAAAACTGAAAATCCATGGGTTCTAAATTAAGCTTAACATTTTACTCTGAATTAAGCCTTTGAATTCTTGTTTGTTATGCTTCAGGACCCCAGGTGGTTTTGTAAAGGGCAACAACTTTGAAATCCAGCCACAGAGGGAAAGACATACATCATTTTATTACCAGGCATGGGGTGCCCCAGGCTGAGTGGGCCTTACTCAGAATGGTGAAATGGGCAACGATTATTCCTGGGTTTGTTTATTTGTTTGTTTTTAGATTATCACTCCAAGGTTACATAGGTTGAGTTTAAAAGGGAGCTTTCTTTCCCCTGTGCCTCATTTCATTGCTTTTACTTATTCATTCAGCAAATGTGTATTAAATTCCTCCTATATGTCAGATTATTCTAGGTTCTGAAGACAAATCGATAGGCAGAAAGAGAAAGCCTCTGCTTTTCTTGAGCTTACCATCTAGTAAAGAGAGAAGAGTCAACAAATAAATATATGTCAAATAATGATAAGTTCTATGAAGGAAAACTGAACAGGGAAGGGGACAAAGAGTGGTCTTATAGTTTATTTATTTAATTTTTAATATTTTAATCTGTCCAGAACTTATTTTAGTGAGAAGTACAAGGTGAAGACCCAACGTTTTTTCCACACAATTGACCCAATTGTCCCTCTAGTATTTATCAAACAGTCCCCACCTTTCCCCACCACTCCCCATGTTGCATTTTTTTGCATTTTGGACCATTTACACTAGGATGCAGTTCTAGACTTGCTCTTCATATCTAACCTGGACTTTTGATAATTGTACGCTTTTTAGAACTTGTTGATACTCAGTAGAGAAAGGCTTCCTTCTTTCCTTTTTTTTTTTTTTTTTACAAAATTATCTTGGCTACTATCTCCAGTTTATTCTTCCAGGTCAATTTTAAAAACTGTATCATAACATGCCATGATTTTGATTGGAATTGCATTAAGACTATAAATTACTTTGAGAAGAATCACATCCTGATGATGTGGAATCTTTTAATTTAAAAGTATAACATGTTTTTACGTTTATTAATCTTTACTTCTCTTTTTTTGCTTTTAAATAAATTATTTAACATCAATAATTTTAACATGTTTTTCATATAGCCAAAATCTAATCTTAAAATGATATATTTGGATCTAAAAATGCACTTGGTTTAAGAAAAAACCATTCATCATCTATTGTCTGTAAATACTTTTCTGTTTTTTTTTCTTAGGATTGGCTCTGAGCTAACATCTGTTGCCAATCTTTTTGTTTTCTTTATTCCTCTCCCCAAAGCCCCCCAGTACATAGCTGTGTATTCTAGTTGTAGGTCCTTCTACTTCTATTGTGTGTGACGCTCCCCAGCATGGCCTGATGAGCAGTACTAGGTCCGCGCCCAGGATCTGAACCAGCGAAACCCCAGGCGGCAGAAGTGGAGCGCGGGAACTTAACCACTCGGCCATGAGGCCAGCCTCATCTTCTCTTATACTTTTATTACTTACATAAGGTTCACAAAGATTATAGTTCCTGAGAATCTTAAGGATTTATTGTTATTTATTATAGTTCAGTAGAAAAATATTAATTTTATTAAGTTATAATAATACATCTCAACAAAAGATGAAGCTTATAAAAAATGGTCTCATAAAACTTTTTAACTCTCTCTGAATATGTTCTAGTAACTAACATTACTATTTTTAATTAGTCTTAAGTGAACCATTTTCCCTTTTGTTTTTTTCATTCTGAAAAACAACTGCTATTAATAGAGATCTGCCTGCATCAGTAATGTGTAATGCAGGCTTCCTTCACTAAGAATAATGAAACTTTACTCAGTGACCTTGTACTGTACTGTTCAAAGAGGACTGCAGCTGCTAAGCAACAAGAGCATTGATCAGACTTCAGGAGTATCAGATACATGACTCTCTCCCAGGGGAGGGCTTCATTAACTCATCCTGGAAACTGGATTTGTGTGTGTGTGTGTGTGTATACACGTGTGTGTGTACACGTGTGTGTGTGCTAGAAGTTGCTAATGTTCTAGCCTACAGGAGTTCCCAATCTGTTTGATTCAAGAGCAGTCAGCATTTCCTGGGCTTAACTTCCTACCATCATAGAGTTTCAAATCCACCACTCAAAGGGAAAGCTACATTTAAAAAAAGAAGTGGAATATTTTCACAAAACAGTCTTTAATTCTAAATTCAGTGCCTTCCTTAGAAACATGAGGCAGTTTTTCAACCTGTAACAGAATTGTTGCTCCATGAGAAGCTAAACACCATGAACAGCATTCAACATATTAACAAAATTGGAATATTTACTGCTCTGAAATGATTCTAGGAAAGAAATGCTTTCTACTATAATAGCAAGTGATTTCCAAACTCTTAAATTTCAAGACCCAATGTTTTAGTTTTGGGGTGTTTTTTTTTGTTGTTTTTTTTTTTTTATGGAGAGGAACTATCATCGGAATTCCAGTTAGGGATGTTAGCAAGGGCGTAAGGTGAGGCAGAACTAAATATACGTGCTACTGGCACTCGCATTTTATAAGAGAAGGAAATATTTTTAACTTCTAAGTGTTTTGAAGGATATAATCTAAGATAAAAGATCTATCCTTTACATTGAACAATTTTGGTTTTTCTTAAATTTTTCTCATTTCAATGTGGACCAGTGAAATCTTTGTCAGAGGCCAGAGCTGGTCTGTGAATAACGTTTGAAAACCAGCACTGAAGCCTATAAGATTTGGGACTTGGACTGTCTAACCAGGAAAACCTGCTGCTGCTGCTGATGGCAGCCATGTTCTGGTTGGAGAACAACAGGATCCATGTTCTGATTAGATTCTAAAAAAGAATTTATACTTCCAAGAGTCATATTACCTTCTGGAAATACTGATCGTGGCAGAGAATATAGTCAAAACCTTAGATCATGAGCAATTGTGTGTGTGTGTGTGTGTGTGTGTGTGTGTGTTGGGGGCATTTGGAGAGAAAAAGAGAGACTATATTCTAGCACCTTCCACTACTACTGCTGTATAGGAGGCACTCTACTCTGTTTGAATGGATTATGGTGTCTCTATCCGGTGGGACAGGAGTGAGGGTAGGAAATGGAAGACATACTGGACCCACTGGTGCTTTGATTTTGCGATTGGTTCTTCCTGCCTGCGTTACAGTTCCCTCTGTACAAACTTGGGAAGTCTTGTACAGAGAGAGACACATTCAGAACAAATTCTCTCAGCTGGATGCTAAAGCAGAAGTGCTTGGCCAACTCATAGAACTATTTAATATTGACACAGCAAGGAAATTTGAGATTGTCATTTGACAAATAAGGAAACAAGTCCAACAAAGTAAATTTATCCAAGATTACGTGGATAGTTTGTGGTTAGACCAGCAATAGAACTCAAGTCGCTACAATTTCCATTCTAGCATAAATCAGCATTACTAGCTGCTGTTGTTACTGTACTGGCCAAATGTCTGTATTAATATGTTGAAATTTGCAAATAAAATTAAATTAGGATTAACCATATACAATATCCCTTTGAGCATCAACTTCTCTTAAAGTAAAAAAATATACTTCTATTTATAAAAATGTTACTGAATGCAGATTTAAATCACATATCTCTCATATATAGTGACATTCAGATATAATTTTTAATATGCCTATTCCATCTTGAAACTAATATTGGTCTTACAGTATACAACATTTTGGTTCATTTAGAAGCATCTCTTAAACAATCATCCCCCTATCTTTAAAAAAAAAAAAGACTCAAATGATCATGTTGTGTTAGGATGAACAAAATGAAAAATGTGTCCACCCTCTAAACACATACATATTTTCCCTTATCTTTTAAAATTAATACAGTTTAATTCCAAGGAGTACTTAAATACATTTTTTAGAATTATCTTTAGAAAGGCTAGCACATGGATATACAACATTTTGCCTTTGTAGGCAATACTTCCACTGCCTCACATGTAGTTTGGGTTTCTCATGAGAGAGAGAGAAGAGGCTTTAAGAAAAAAAAATGCTCGAAATGGTGTTAAACCAGTACTCAGCTTCGATGACATCACTGCTGCCACCCACTGCTACATCTGTGGCGGACATTCCCTCATTTCCTGCATTTTATCATTTTCATTTCAGTTAACACACAACTTCATACAATTTTCATTATATTCTGTTTCCCCCCTACTGTGGCCTTCTGTGGTTGAAATACATATCCTATTTATCATGGAAGCAACAGAGAAAAATATCCCTGTCTGTCAGACAACTTTTGGTGCAAAGAGATGGAATAGAGCCCAGAACTCTGTTTTCCAGGCTCCAGGGCTGATGCCAGTCCTTTTTAAAAAGGAAAGGGTACAAAGGCCACTACAGAACAGTGGAGGGAGGAAGAAAAAGGGCATGGATCTAGCATGTGTGCTGCCGTCTGGGCCTGTCCTCCTCAAGCTGGAGCACTGAAGATGAAAAAGGAAGTTGAGAGAACACTCATAGATAAGCAGTTGCTATAAATGGTATTTTAGAGCTTTAAATCATGTAAAACAATAATCTATTTAACATAAAAAAGTAGGGGGATGGAACATTCTGGAATTGGCAAGCATTACACACACCACCTATGGGTTACATATTCTAGGGGAATGACAGTAATGGAAAATACACTTATTAAAGTACATTGAATTAATATACTCTCATTAATCAAATAATGAGATTAATATAATCTCATTTTCTAATTTCATTTTTCAGAAAGTACTTCAGCAATGTGCCATGCATGTGGCAATGACCATTACACGGGGCTGATGGCAGGTAGAAGGCGAGGTTACACTACTCAGTTAAGCCTCCTTTCTGCAGTTTGTATTGTGAGTAGGAGATTATATTTACAGCAAAGTAACATAAAACTGTGGTCGAAAAAGACCTGTAAGGTAGTTTATGAGATGAAGAAATGAAAATCAGAAACATGAGATAGACAGAAAAAAAATAAGTAGAAGCGCTGGCTTATTCCCTACCCTGATGGGAGAGAAATGTCTAGGTTTACTTGCTCAGGCGGTCGATTGGTTAGTTGGTTGCTTGGTTGGTAATTTGTGTAGTTTAGGTGTAAATAATTGAGTCAATCATACTGCTCTACCCATGGCACCATGTCGTGTGCATGCAAAGCCTTTATATTATTTGTGTTATATTTATATTGTTTATATTATTATTTTATTTTATTATTTATAATATTTATATTATTTCAATTTATTTTTCCCTCATCCCTATTCTGACATTATTGCCCTCCTCTTTCCCTTAGATGTATAATCTAATGTGTTTGATACTTAGCAGAGTAGTTAGAATTCCTAAAGCCAGTCTTCCTGAGTTCCAATCTCAACCCTACCACTTACCACTTAACCTGTGTGACCTTTGGCAAGTTATTATATGTTGTTGTGCCTCAGTTTCCTCATGTGAAATGGAGCTCATAGTAATAATTACTATGTGAGGTATTTGTGAAGATCAATGAGTTAATATGAGTAAAGCATTTAGAGCAATTCTTATTCAAATGGTAAGCAATATGTGCTAGCTATTACATATTTTTTGAAAAAATATTTTTTCTGTGCTTGTGTATAATTTAAATTTATATAAATTTATCATGCTATAGGTCTATCTATAGAGGTAATCCTATGATTTCTTTTCCTTTAGTCCTTAATGTGTTAAATTGCATCAATAGATTTTAAACACTCTGCATTCCTGAAATAAAGTCTATTTGATCATGATATACTTTCCTTATTACACTGTTTGATTCAACTGGGTAATATTTTGTTTAGAATTTTTGAATCTATGTTCAAGGATGAAATGAGCCTGCAATTTTCTTTTCTTTTTTCTCTTATTACTCTTATAATACTTCTTATAAGAGTTAGCATAATGCCCCATAAAAGGAATTGGGTAGCTACCCTTTTTCTATTTTCTAGAGCAACTTGTTTAATGTTTAATAGAAATATCCTATAAAGCCAATTGGATGCAGTTGCTTTTTATGATTAGGAGAAATCTACAATTAGCATTTAAGTTTATTTACTGGCGATTGATCAAGTTAAGTGTTCTATTTCTCATTGCGCCAATCTGTGCATTTTTTTCTCCCAGAATTTATCGGGGTTTGAAATTTGTTGGTATATAATTCCTAATATTATTTTATTTTTATTTCATCAGAATGTGTAGTTATTTTCTTTTTATGTCAAATTTCGTTTGATTGCACATTCTCTCTTAAATTACTGGTCAATATTGCCAGATTTTTACCTCGCCCTGCCATCTCTTTTTTCTTAAATCTTTTCAAGCACCATGCGTGGGTTTTGTTAATCTTATCTAATTTTTTTATGCTGTTTTCTCTTTTACTTCTTTCCTCATTTCTTCTTGGATTTATTCTGTTTTCCTTTTCTCATTTGCTGAGTTGACTACTTAGCTGTCTTTTCTCTATTCTTTCTTTTCACCTTCTGGAATAAGACAAGAACATTAGCTCACTCAAACCTGCCTCTGGCCTCTTCTCCCACCTCTGCCCTGATATATTAGGATCACCTAGAATTGTAATTCTGGATTGCTTTTGATGTAGTTTCATTGCTTTGTTTTACTCCCTTGGGATTTTGAGTTCAGTTTTGTTGGTGAGAAGTCCATTGTCAATCTGAGTCGGGAGTCGTGTCCTTTTGTAGGTGCTTTTTTTCTCTAGATCCTTTAAAATTTTTCTCTTTGTCATTGATATCCTTAAATTTTGCTGTAATGGGTTGAGATATGGGACGTTTTTTTCTTCTTGTGTCTTGTTAGCCCTTTTGATCTGAAGTCTTTCAATGCCTCTCATCCTGGGAAATTCTCAGTCATTACAACCTCAAATGTTTTCATCCCTCTATGTATTTTATTCTCTCTGTGATGTTCATTTTACAAGAGATAGGAACATGTCTATTTCTAATATCCATGTCTCTTATATTTTACTCTTACATTTTACTTCTTATTTACTGATACCTTCTGGAAGAGTTCCTCAACCTGACCTTCATCAGCTCAATCATTTATTGAGTTCTTTATTTCACTTGTTCTAGTTTTCATTTAAGGCAGTACCAGTTGGTATTTATTTTAACCTCTGGTTTCCATTTCATGCTGGAGGGGCATACTAAGAGCCACCTAGTGCTCTTGCACCTGCAATCTTCTGCTGACCCCAGCAGAGCTAGGAGGCTCCTCTCATGTTAACCTACCAGCCTCCAGTGGTCACTGAGCTGCTATCATTTTTCTGCCTTGAAGAGGCAAAAATGAACAAGCAAACTCTGCTTTGTTCCATCTCCCCTCCCTGCTGCCTATCCCTCCTCTACTTTGGGTAGCTGTTCCTCACCAACCCCTAAACTCTGACGTTCAACAACCTTCTACTGCCCCAAGGTTTGCTCAGAGCTTTACCTGGTCATTTTTTACATGAATGGCTGTCCACTTCCCTCTAGTGTTTCTTACATTTCTAGCGTTGAGATCTGGAAAGAAATGAGTAGCTCCTGCTTGTATGTCATCTTCTCAGGAACATGAATTAACAGCGATGTCCAGAAATGGAATTTTTAGGAGTATCAAAGTAGAATGCATTTTTTGGGAACTACTTTCTCACTTTAGGATGCGGAGGCCTCATTTTAAAAGGCAGAGAGCATCAAGAAGCTGGTCTCACAGGAGAATAAAATGAGCAGAGGCAAAGAGACTCTCCCATGCTGTATCCTGAATGCCTCTGGCTCCCACATTAGCACCTGTTACTTCCAGGCGCTGTAAGAGGTGGCACATTCCTGCACGTTCATCCTTTCCTTCCTAGGATGCACATTCCCTTATTCTATAAAAACAGACACACTCCTGTGACTAATTTGTAATTTTAAGGATCAAATTAAATTATGCACTTATTTACCTTTTTACCTTCTTTTTTTGTTCATTCCCTCAGAATCAACTTACCGACACCAAGCAACCATTGATGATGAAGTTGTCACCATGGAGATACTAGATACGGCTGGTCAGGTGAATAAAGAGTTCAGCTAAAATATTGTCTGGGTCAAATAAAAATCAGAGATGCATAATATGAACAAAATTAAGACACTTTCCTACAATTAAGTAATAACACCTACAGTCTTTTTTCTTTAATTATCCAGTTATTTTATACATTAACATATTTGCAACAGCCTGTGTATACATCCTTATGTAAATTACCCAGTACTTCAAGGTGGTTTTGAAAATACCATAACGTTCACATGATATTATCTAGAATAGAATTACCCACCTATATATGTTTGGAATCACAAGTTATTATTAATAGTTTTTTCATGGATAAATGTGTTTTGAAATGCTCTGATAAAGTTAAACTGATATGTTTACTGGAGAAGTTCTCAGAGCCTTTAATATGCTTATGTATAAGGTGAATCTTTAAGGAATTTAGTATATATTATTCTTCAAACTTGTATGACCTCAGAATCTTTTTTCAGAATACTTCGTTTTAGGAATCTCTCCTGTAATATTCTTTCCAAACCTCACCACATCCTATAGAAAATTTGAGCCACATCATTGAACAACAACAACTTTAAAAAGGAAACTAACATAAGTTTACTGTGAGGTCAGTCACTTCCGAGATTACAAACAGGTGCATGGATAGATTTAGTTCCCAAGGATAGGAGTGACCACTAGAAATGAGAGTTAGGAAGCTGAAGGATTCCATAATGTTTTTCAGTCACCAAGGACCCAGGAATACTTGAATTAAAGTATTTAATCCAAGCAATATTCTTGCGATTAATTATACCCTTGGCCTTCTCATCCCACTTCCTTCCTGTGTACGCTCTCACCTTCCCCCAGCACTGATTCTAAGAGGGGCGACCAGGAAGTAGATGCCTGTAGAAGTCATCTGACCCTAGGAAGGCAGTGCATTTTCAAATCATACATGTTAGCTTCCTACGAAGGAGTGACTACCTCCTAAGAGAATCACTTTCAATGCGCTTCTATTGTAATATTTTGGGGCGTATGGGTATAGGGAAAAACAACCAAAACTCCTGAGCTTGAGTTTAACTCTCACAATTTTTCACTGTTTTTCTGCCCCTGGTGGACAATTGTCTATAATCTAAAGAGAGAGGAGATTAAAGCAAAAAACAAAAAAAAAAAAATGAAAACAAAACCATTTCACTAAACCATGCCTCTAATTCTGATCTCTGAATGGTGTAGGAAGGGCTACTTGTCTGTTACCTATTCACCAATTCTTTAATTGTGATGAAAACTCTCCGAGGCAATGTGCTCAACTAAGATGATAATTTCTTTAAAGTTCTTGTAATTATAGATTTAATGATGTGGCAAGAAAAAATTAGAAGCAGAAAGTAAAGTTTATTCACTTAGAACATTTTTAGTTCCCTGAAACATCATGCTATGAGTAATGTTTCTATTCCAAACTGATTGAAAAGGTAAGCTTGAATAGGCAGACTGTCAAGAAATTTTAACGACACTGAATATAAAGAAGAGTAATTAAGGGATTACCGTTAGCATTAGCAGCATCTATATGTTGCAGTTACTTCCAGGACTCCTGACTGCCATCTTTTCCTTGCCCACAGGAAGACACCATTCAGAGGGAAGGACACATGCGATGGGGGGAAGGCTTTGTGCTGGTCTATGACATTACTGACCGAGGAAGTTTTGAGGAAGTGCTGCCACTTAAGAACATCCTGGATGAGATCAAAAAGCCCAAGAATGTGACTCTCATCTTGGTTGGAAACAAAGCTGACTTGGACCACTCCAGACAGGTTAGTACAGAAGAAGGGGAGAAGCTGGCCACAGAATTGGCATGTGCTTTTTATGAGTGTTCTGCCTGCACCGGAGAAGGGAACATCACCGAGATATTCTATGAGCTTTGTCGAGAGGTGCGTCGCCGGAGAATGGTCCAGGGCAAGACGAGGCGACGCAGTTCCACCACGCATGTCAAGCAAGCCATTAACAAGATGCTCACCAAAATCAGTAGTTAAGCAGCTCTCTTCTTGCAAAATCCCCTCTGAGACGGGCCGGGTAATTGGAAATTCTCTCTTGCCCTTTCCCTCCCTTTTTTTTTTACTTCCAAAAATAAAACAAAATAGTCCATTTCTTGTTCTGACTCTGGGAAATGTCTGGGCTTCCCATTATTCCCAGGTTCTCATACGTTGAGAAGTTAGAGTGTTTTATACAGCGTCAGTGCGGACGATTTCTCCCTTTGCTGCTTGAATAGGGTACACTCTATTGCAGTTTGAACATGTAATCACCAGAGATTCTGAAATGGCTAGGTTCATATTAAGCTATTTTTAGGCATCTTCACCTTGCTTAAATAGGTTAAAGTCTTTTCAAAGTCATTTTTTCAGTTCTATTCCTTGTCAAAGACTGCAAATGATCATCTTAAAAGTCTGAGATAATACAAAATATCTTAAAAGCCCAAGAGGAGTAGCTTGAGATATTGGAGCAGGGCTTAGAACCCTAGTTCTTATTTGAAGTAAGAGTTTTCAGAATTATCTTAAATCACCTAGTTTTTCTTGAACCTTATTCTGCTCTTCAAGTCAAACATGTTCTCACAAAGTTTTCCATTGTCACAGAGAGTTCCATTTCATTTTGAGTTGGTTCTCTCAATGATCTATTGAACATTGCACCCTAATTCTTCCTCTGTGGCTCCAACAAGATTTAATTATAACAGAGGCAACAGGACCCCTCAATTCAGATCCTGCTAGGCCATTTCTCATCAAGCCTAGGGTGATGCAGACATTAGGAAGCTTTTGACCAAACCCTGACTTTACTGAATGATAATAGAGGATTTAGAATTAGAGATTCTGATTGATTTTTCTCCCTGCTTGTCATCTTAGCAGAAAGACAGCAGTCCAAAACACAG
The DNA here is from genome assembly GCF_021613505.1 of Equus quagga. Taxonomy (NCBI): domain Eukaryota; kingdom Metazoa; phylum Chordata; class Mammalia; order Perissodactyla; family Equidae; genus Equus; species Equus quagga. The sequence continues at coordinate 42,996,224 of NC_060267.1, forward strand.
GGAAATTAAGAATGCAGCTTAACTGTCCTTCCATTGGGGAGCCAAGGCTCTGTTCCAAGCTCATTAAGGACAACTAGTCTCTGATTCATTGTTGGCTACGTGGCTTCTAGTATTTTGGATAAATTAATTCACTTAGGAGAATTCAGAAAAGAGTGGGTGATTAAAGTTCACTATACCTGAATAAATGTGTATAAAACAGATTCCTATGTTGTGAAAGTATAGTCTATAACTGATAAAACTTTATGATTTTTTCCCCTTCTTATGCCCCCATATATCAAGATTTGGGCACTTTATTTTAGAATAAAATATATATCTTTTACATATGTGTGTATTTATAAATGCATAGATATATGTATAAAAATTTGTAAGAGTTGGAGGCTTTAATTCACCAATGCATTTGAACAACTTGGTGTAACTGACTATTTTATGTGAATATAATAAAAAGCATACTTTTCACATTCTGTCACATTCAGGCAGTCTTTCTTGTGATACCATGAACAGTTTGTAATTTTAGGAAGGCTTGGGACAATCAAATTGTAGCATTGATGAATCAGTGGACATGATATTAAACATAATTTCCTTGTTCATAATAATAGCTACTATTTGAGGCGTAATTAGGTACTATTTTAGGTCCTTTATGTATTTCTCATCAAATCTTCACAATAACCCTAGGCAAGAGGTAGTACTATGACACAATTATGGGGATGAAGATACTAAACCACACGGGAAAACAAGTTTGCATAGCTAATTAGTAGGTAGAGCCAGGATTGAATTCACAGTCAGAAAGTCACTCTGGAGCCTATACTATGATCCACTAGAGTGTATTAGCAGAGTGAGACATGGCTCTTCTTGAGCTGTGGGGATGAAAACACAGGATCCAGAAAATTTATGGAAGACTTGCTTCATTCATGCTTTCATTCATTCATTAACACATATTTATATATAAGTTGGATGTATAAATTGACTTAAGTTAGTCCATTTGATGGTGTCTGTGCTAAACCTTGAAGAATATATACAAGTTATCCAGGAAAGAAAGATGGTTAAAATATTCTAGGCAAAAGGAATATGGACACAAAAGAGGTGATGGTGAGTGTAGTAATTAAAAGCAATTTAGAGAACCATAGATATCATTCTTCAGGGAAAGAAAGGGATACCAGAGGGAATGAATTAAAAGAAGAAAAAGAATAATGGGGGTAGAAAATAAGAAAAAATGTCAAAAATTTATATAACTGCAAGTTTAGGTAACTACATGTTATTAAAGGACTAAGTAGGTAAACTTAGCTGTGATTCATTTTCAGTTATGTCCGTTTAGACAGTGTATGGAAAATGAAAGTAGAATAAAATTATTTTTTAAATGTTGCCACTTAGTATCACAGTGTTTTTCATTCTCTCATGTCTTTACTTGGGGAGGAAACTCAGCTAGTTCCTATTAAGAGCGTGCTCCTAAGGAGACATAATGAAATACCTGAGTGCCATCTTGGGTCAAAGACTAAGGAAGTGAAATTCACAGTCACCAACACCACAACTTCCCTCAACACATTCATACAAATCCAGACCTGTTAAAAAATCATAGAACCACTGGCATAAGTCCCAACTTGTAATTACAGAAGAACATGAGATTGCGCAAATATAAATTGGTTATTTCTCTCATGCCCCAGGCTTGTTCACAAATGAAGGTTATAAACAAGTTGGTTTTTTTAAGTAGTATTTTAATGATGGAAACCTGTATGTTCTTGAATAATGATGGGTTGTTATCACCGCACTACCATTTCCAACATTTGCTGTTTGTAGTTGCTTTTCTTTTAAGATTCAAAAGACTTCACTATTTCTGAGTACTGTGTTTGTACTCATATGTCTCACAGCACTGAGAGGAGGAACCCATAATTCAGGACCTTCCTTTTAAATAGCATGTGTAATACTTACATATACATAGATAAACACAACATCTTGGGTTCTAAGTATGGTACCAACCAAGCTTTCTTATTGAAACAGCCTCTGCCCACTTTGAGGATAATAAGAAGGTAACCAGTTCATTGGTCCAAATTTAATCAAAGTAAAGTGGAATTCAATTGTCCTGAGTTAATAACTTATTGAGAGATTCTGAGGAAAAAGAAAATGACATCAAAATCTTTATTCCATAGGTTTGAAATGCTACATTTTGCAAATTCTGTATTCCCATGTATATGAGTCTATTTTTGGACTGTCTGTACTGTTCCCCCATTGGTCTCTTTGTCTATTCATGCTCTAGAACCATAGTATTTTAAGAATTGAGACTGATAATATGTTATAATAGCTGATATTATAACATGGTGTCTTTTTTTTTTCAGAGAATATTTGCTGTTTATTTTCACAAAAATTTTATGTCCACCCTGCATTACCATATAGCAACAGTGGTAAACTTGCTTCTTTGTGACTAAAACAGTGATACTCACCGTGTTGATCAAAATTAAAAATAAATTTTTTGGTTCGGGTATTACTGTGCTCTGGTACTATACAATTGTTTGGTCTAAAAGTGGAATTAGAAGGAAGATTTCCTGTTTGTGCTTGGAAACTAGTGCCCATTTTTTCCCCAGCTTTATTGAGATACAATTGACATATAATGTGGTGTAAGATTAAGGTGTACAACGTGATGATTTGATATATGTATATTGCAAAATGATTACCACAATAAGGTTTAACACATCCATCACCTCATATAATTACCTCGTCTTTTTTGTAGTGAAAGTATTTAAGATTTACTCTCTTAGCAACTTTCAAGTATATAATACAGTATTGTTAACTACAGTCACCATGCTGAAGATTAGATCCTCAGAACTTCATCTTATAACCAGAAGTTTGTACACTTTGATTAACATCTCCCCATTTCCCCCACTCTCCACCTTTGCCAACCTCCGTTCTACAGTTTGTTTCCATGAGTTGGCCTTTTTAAATAGTCACATATGAGTGAGATCATATAATATTTGTCTTTCTCTATCTGACATTTCTCTTAGCCTAATAGCCCTCAAAGTCGATCCATGTTGTCACAAATGGCAGAATTTCCTTCTTTTTTCTGGCTGAATAATATTCAATTGTGTGTGTGTGTTTGTATTATATATCCTAATTTCTTTATCCATTCATCCGTCAGTGGAACCTTAGGTTATTTCCATGTCTTAACTACTGTGAATACCACAATGATGAATATGGGGGTGCAGCTGTCTCTTCCAGATAGTCATTTCAATTTCTTCAAATACATATCCAGAAGTGGGATTGCTGGATCATATGGTAGCTCTATTTTTAATTTATTGGGGAAGCTCCATACTGTTTTCTATATTGGTTGTATTTATTTGCATTCCCACCAACAGTGTATCAGGTTTTTTTTTTTTTTTCCTCCACATCTTCACCAACGTGTTCTCTCTTGTCTTTTTAATAATAGCCGTTCTAACAGATGTGAGGTGATATCTCATTTTGGCTTTCATTTGTATTTTCCTGATGATTAGTGATGCTGAGCATCTTTTCATGTACCTGTTGGTCATTTGTATGTCTTCTGTAGAATAATGTCTATTCAGGTCCTTTTTTTATTTTTTTAATTGTATTTTTTTCTTTGCTGTTGAGTTATATGAGTTCCTTGCATATTTTGGATGTTATCCCCTTGTCAGATATATAGTTTGCAAATATTTTATTCTATTTAATAGGTTGCTCCTCCATTCTGTTGTTTCTTTTGCTGTGCAGAAGCTTTTTAGTTTGCTGTAGTTCCACTTGTTTATTTTTGCTTTTCTTGCTTGTGCTTTTGGTGTTATATCCAAAAATTTGTTGTCAAGATCAATGTCGAGGAGATTTTCCCTATATTTTTTTCAAGGAGTTTAATGGTTTCAGATCTTACATTTAAGTCTTTAGTCCATTTCAAGTTAATTTTATGAGTGGTGTAAAATAGGGGTCCAATTTCATTCTTTTGCATGTGAATGTCCAGTTTTCCCAACACCATTTATTGAAAAGACTGTCTTTTCCCCATGGAGTATTCTTGGCTCCCTTGTCAAATATTAGTTGTGTATATATGCATGGGTTTACTTCTGCTCTGTATTCTATTCCATTTGTCTATGTGTCTGTTTTTATGCCAGTACCACACTGTTTTGATTATGATAGCTTTGCAATATGTTTGAAATCAGGAAGTGTGATACCTCTAATTTTGTTCTTCTTTCTCAAGATTACTTTGGCCATTTGAGGTCTTTTTGGTTCCATACCAATTTTAGCAATTTTTTTCTGTCTTTCTGAAAAATGCTATTGGAATTTTGATAGAGTTTACATTGAATCTATAAGTGGCTTTGGGTAATATGGTCATTTTAACAATATTAATGCTTCCAATCCATAAACATGGGGTATCTTTGCATTTATTTGTGTCTTCAACTTCTTTCATTGATGTCTTATAGTTTTCAGTGTATAGATCTTTCACCTCCTTGATTAAATTTATTCCTAAGTATTTTATTGTTTTTAATACTGTTACAACGGGGGTCATCTTCTTTGTCTTTCAGATATTTCATTGTTAGTCTATAGAAACACAGCTGATTTTTGTATATTGATTTTGTATCCTGCAACTTTACTGAATTCCTTTAATAGTCCTACCACTTCTTTCGTGAAGTCTTTAGGATTTTACATACAAATATAAAATTATATCATCTGCAAACAGACAATTTTACTTATTCCTTTCCAGTTTGGATGCCTTGAATTTATTTTTGTTGCCTAATCACTCTGGTTAGGACTTCCTATACTAGGTTAAATAGGAATGGTGAGAGTGGGAACCCTTGTCTTGTTCCCGATTTTAGAGGAAAAGATTTCAGCTTTTTACTGTTGAGTATGTTGTTAGCTATGGGCTTTACATAAAGGGCCTTTATTATATTGAGGTATGTTTCTTCTATGGCCAATTTCTTGAAAGCTTTTATCATGAAAGGATATTGGATTTTGTTAAATTTTTTTCCTCCATTTTTTGAGAGAATCGTATGATTTTTATTCTTCGTTGGGTGTTCAGGAGTGTGTTGTTTAATTTCCATCTATTTGTGAATTTTTTAGTTTTCTTCCTGTTATTGATTTCTAGTTTAATACCACTTTGGTCAGAAAAGATACCAGATATGATTTAAATCTTCTTAAATTTATTAAGGGTTGCTTTGTGATCAACGTATGATCTATCTTAGAGAATATTCCATGTATGCTTGAGAAGAATGTGTATTTGGTACTGTTGGATGGAATGTTCTATTTTTGTTACTTTCATTGGATCCATTGTGTTTTTCGGGTCTGCTGTTTCTTTATTAATTTTCTATCTGAGTGATCTATTCAGTGTGGAAAGTTGTATATTGAAGTCCTTTACTATTATTGTATTGCCATCTATTTCTCCCTTCAGTTTTGTTAATTATTTATTTTTTTGAGGAAGATTATCCCTCAGCTAACGTCTGTGCCCATCTTCCTCTGTTTTATATGCGGGATGCCTGCCTCAGCATTGCTTGATAAGCGGTGTGTAGGTCCGTGCCCGGGATCCGAACCAGCGAAGCCTGGGCTGCTGAAACAGAGAGTGCGAACTTAACTGCTAAACCACTGGGCTGGCTCCTGGTTTGGTTAATATTTGCTTTAAATATTTAGGTGTTGGAATGTTGAGTGCATATATATTTACAATTGTTATATCTTCCTGATGAATTGACCCGTTTATTACTATATAGTGACCTTCTTTGTCTCTCATGACTGATTTTGACTGGAAGTCTATTTACTCTAGTATAGGTATAGCACACTCCTGCTCTCTTTTGGTTACAATTTGCACGAAATATCTTTTTCACTTTTTTTATCACCATTTCACTTTCAACCTTTGTGTGTCCTTAAAACTAAAGTGAATCTCTTGTAGACAGCATATTGTTGGGTCTTAGGTTTTTATCCATTCAGCCACTTTGTGTGTTTTGATTTGCAAATTTAGTCCATTTACACTTAAAGTAATTATTGATAGATAAGAACTTACTATTGCCATTTTGTTCATTGTTTTCTGACTATCTTTTTTGTTCGTTTTTACCTTTCTTCCTCTCCTACTGTTTTCCTTTGTGATTTTTTTTTTTTTTTGGTAGTGGTATGCTTTAATTCCTTTCTCTTTTTCTTTTGTGTATCTACTATAGGTTTTTGTTTTATGGTTACCATGAGGTTTACATAAAACATAGATATAACAGTCTATTTCAAGTTGAGAAAAATTTACCTTTAATCTCATAGAAAAACTACACTTTTTACTTCTCCTACCTCTACATTTTATGCTATTGACATCATTTAAACTATTTTTATATTATGCATCTATAACAAATTTTTGTAGCTATAGTTATTTTTAGTATTATTATTTTTTAACTTTTATACTAGAAATAAGGGTGATTTGCATACCATCATTACAGTATTATGGTATTCTGTATTTGACTATACATTTTTATACTTTTATATGTTTTCATATTGTTATTTGGCATCCTTTCATTTCAACTTGAAAAACTCTTTTTAGCATTTCATATTTTTCTTTTTTTTTTTTTTTTTGCTGAGAAATATTCACCCTAAGCTAACATCCACTGCCAATCTTCCTCTTTTTGTATGTGAGCTGCCACCAAGGCACGGCCATTGGCAGATGAGTGGTGTACGTCTGCACCCAGGAGCTGAACCCAGGCCGCTGATGTGGAGCACACCTAACTTAATCACTAGGCCACCAGGGTTCATTTTTATGGTTATTATTTCTTTATTAAACTTCTCATTTTGTTCATGCATTGTTTTCCTGATTTTGTTTAATTGTCTCTCTGTGATCTCTTGCAATTCACTCAGCTTCTTTAAGATGATTAGTTTGAATTTTGTCATGCAAATTGTAAATTTCCATTTATTTGGGTCTGTTACTGGTGCTTTATTAGTTTCCTTTGGTGGTGTCATATTAACCTGATGCTTTGTGACTCCTATAGCCTTCCATTGGTGTCTGTGCGTTTGAGGGATCAAAAACCTCTTTCAGTCTTTAGTCACTGATTTTGGCAGCTAAAGACCTTTTCCTGTCTGTGTCCCTAGGATGATGGAATTACCTCTGGAATCCAGTCATGTTGGATTGGAGCTGGTTACTAGGCTGTTGCTAGGTCCGCAGTGGTGTCCACAGTTGGTAGGTTGTTACCAAGGGCTTGAGTGGGCATGGATCCCGTCTGTTCCCTGGATGGATGGGACTGCTTCCAGTACCTTGTTCAATAGGTTGTCAGTGGAACAAGTTCCACTTCAGGGTCCACAGCTGAGTCCTCGGACAGTGGACCTATTACCAGGTGCATGGAGGGTCTGTTCCCACCAGTTTTCTGGGAGGGCTGCTTCCTGGCCACTGAATATGCCCCTGGGTGAGTAGGACTGGTTCTGAACCATAACTTAGAGGGGATGGAACTGAGCCTCAGAGATGTTTCATGTTCCACAGCCAACACTGATGTCTGCAGATCTAGCTCTGAAGGCATACATGAGTATACCACCTACCAGGTCCCTGGGTGGGCTGGACTGGTCCGTGACTATGGCTGGAGGGGCTAAAGCCAAGTATTGGCCCTTTCTGGAAATACTAAGGCATAGACATAAGTGTTTCCTGCCTGGTCCCTGTGCTGATAGGACTGCTCACACTATGGCTGAGAGGGGCTGGAATCATGTATTGGGCCCTTTTAGGATCTCCAGGGGCACAGATGAGGGTATCTCCCATTGGTTCCCTTGGCTAGCAGTACTGCTCATGGACTGTGGCTAGGAAGTGCTGGAGCTGAGTATGGGTCTCCAGGAGTGAAGACAAGAGTGTCTCCTACTGGGACCCTGGGCTGGCAGGTCTGCTGGCAGATGGTAGCTGTGATGGGATTAGAGCTGAGTATCGGGCCCCTTAAGATATCCAGGGGCATAGCTGGAATGCCTCCTGATGGGTCGTGTGCCAGCAGGACTGCTCATGGACTGCAGTTGGGACGTGCTGGAGCCAAGTATAGTGCCCTTTCAGAATCTCTGGGTTGCAGATAGGAATGTATATTACTGGGACCCAGACCCTTCAAGACTGCTGGCAGACAATTATGAGGAGGCTTGAACCCAGTATAGGGCCTTTCCATGATCTCTGGGGGCACAGAAGGAAATGTATCCTGCCTGTTCCTTGTGCCAGCAGACCTTCTCACTACAATGCAGCTGTAAGGGAGCTGATGCCCAGTATAGGGCCCTTTCAGGATCTCCAGGAGTACAAATGGGAGTGTCTCTTATAGGGTCCCTATGCCAGAAAGACTGTTCATGGACTCTAGCTGGGATGGGTGGGAGTCCCCCCAGTTACAGGGCCCTTTCAGAATCTACAGTCTGACTGAGTTTGGCAGGCTTACCTCCAGGCGCTCCCAGACTATAGCTGAGAGGGGCTAGAGCTGGTTCACAGGCCACTTTAGGGTCCATAGCTGGCACCAAGGTCTGTATGTCTATTACCCAATGCACAGTTAGGCATGACTCCTCCTGGATTCCTTAGCATATGGTGCTGGTGACAGATCCAAAACCAATAAGAGCTGTAGCTGAGTTTCCATGGAAATGTGTGGAGCTGTTTCCATGTCTGTAGCCAGGACCACAGTTGGCAAGTCAGCTACCTGGTTGTGAGCCTGCCTTCTCAAAATGGTTCTCCTTCGTCTTGGAGGGCACCATGGTTTCACAGTCTCTTACCTGGCTCCCAAAGCTCCCTCAAAGGTACTTATGTCCATAGATGAATGCCAAATTATTGTTGTTGAGGGGAGCATACATGTGAGGGATGTCTTCTTTGGCCATTTTTCTAACACAACTCCTAAACAAGTTAATACTACTACTACTTGTTCAGAAGCTGGGTTTCATTTTATCAATGTCAGTGAAGCAAGATTCACTTTTCTTCAGTAAGGATAGAGTTTTATTTTCAGTGTTAAAAGTATGTCAGTCATCTGACCATGATGGAGTACTAGGAACCAGATTTGCTCTTAAATATTAAATAACTAGAGACAACCAGACAAAACATATAAAACAATGGTTATCAGATATTGAACAACAATCAGTATGGTACTATGACCCCTGACAGAAGGGAAAGAAATGAGGTAAACCCTATAATTGTGCCTGCTTACTGCCAAATGGCAGGTTCCAGGAGGCAGTATATACCTACAGAGCTTAGCAGTTTCATTGAGTTGAGGAGACAAAAATTAGTTTGAGGAAGCCAACTTGATAAGAATCTGAGAGATAGAATGCCTGGATGAAGGGAGTTTCAGAGAGAGAAAGCTCTAGAGATCTTCAAAAGGGTTCCCTTTAGTCTTTGGCTGAGTACAGATCTTTGCATGGTGAGAGAAAATTATGCAATGTTGGAGAAAACTCTAAATCAATAGGCCAAAAATTGGGGGGGAAGTACATGGGTCTGAGAATAGTTTGTATTTCCACCAGCTGGAGTGGAAAGACCTTGTTATACACAGGGCATCAGATAATACACAGGACTTCAATAGGACGTTGTGTCAGTTGTGAGTGTAAACTAGCCTGAGACCAGATTGCTAAGTATATGCCTAACAAAGCTTAAAAGCAAGCCTTAAATTTTTTTAGCTGAGTCCAGGTAACTTGATTTTGTGCTAGAAAAATGCCCAACACACTATACAAACGTATACAACAAAATCCTGCACCAAACAAGATTTTACAATGTCTAGCATCCAGTGAAAAATTACCACGAATGCTAAGAAATAGTAAAATATGACCCATAAATAGAAGAAAAATCAACCAATAGAAACAGACCAAGAAATGACAGATGATAACATCAACAAATAAGGAATTTAAGATTGCTGTTATAAATATGCTTCATATGCTCAAGAAGGTAGAGAAAGACATGAACATAATGAGGACAGATGTGAAAGATATAAACAAGGCCCAAATGTAACTTCTAGAGATGGAAAATTCAACATCTGAAATAATAAGAAACTGAGTAGGATTACCATCAGATTAGAATTTAAGGAAATGACCAGTGAACTTGATGACATAGCACTAGGAAAGATCCAAATGAAGCAAAGAGAGGGAAAAAGACTAAAAAGACCAAAATGAAGAAATAATCAATGACCTCTGAGTTAAAATCAAACAATCTAACATAGACACAATTGGATTCCAAGAAATAAAAGAGAGGAATGGTGGGACATAAAAACTATTTGAACAAATAGTGTCTGAATTTTTTCCAAATTATAAACCCACAGCTCCAAGAAACACAATAGACCTCAAGGAATAAAACGCAGAGAAAACAACGCGATGGAACAACAAAATCAAATTCCTGAAAAGCAATGACAAAAAGAAAATTGTAAAAGCAGCCAAGGGTAGGGAAGATGGAAACACATGTACAGGGGAACAAAGATAAGAATGATAAATATAATTATATAATTTTAAAGGTATGCTGTGATAAATTGAATGTGTATATTGTAAATCTTAGAACAACCACTAAAAACTAAAAAAAAAAAGAGATGTAGCTAATAAGTCAATATAAGAGGGAAGCATAAGAAATAATCCAAAAGAAAACATGAAAGGAAAAATAAAGGAACCAAGGACAAGTGAGATAAATAGAAAACAAAGATCAGGATGGCAACTATAAACTTAATCATATCTATAACTACATGAATTGTAAATGGTCTAAATACTCCAATTAGAAAGCAGAGGTTTTCCGATGGGGTAAAGCAAGAGCCACCTATATGCTGTCTATGAGAACTCACATTAAAAATAGAGATACAGATAGGTTAAAAGTAAAACAATCTGAAATATATACCATGCAAACACTAACAAAAGAAAGTTCAAAGGGCTACATTAATATCAGACAAGGCTGATTTCAGAGCAAGGAAATTAACAGGAATAAAGAGAGTGCTTTCATTAAGATAAAGGGGTCAATTCAAGAGGACATAACAGTTCTGTATGTCTATGTACATAATAATAGAACCTTAAAATACATAAAGAAAAAATGATAGAAATGAAAGAAGAAATAGATAAATATATATAGTGGGATATTTCAACTCTTCTTCCTCAACAAGTGATAGAATGAATATACAAAAAAAATCAGTAAGGATATAGAAGATGTAAACAACGCTATCAACCAACTTAACCTAATTGATATTTACAAAACACTTCACTGAACAAAAGCAGAATAGACATTCTTTTCAAGTATACACAGAACATTCATCAAGCTAGAGCACGTTTAGCCATAATATAAGCTTAAGCAAATTTAAAAGAATTTATGCAGAATATTCTCTGACTTTAACAGAATTAAAATACAAATTATTCCCAGAAAGATGATTGAGAAAAGGCCAAATATTTGAAAATTAAACAACACACTTCTAAATAATCCGTAGATCAAAGAAGAAATCAAATGACAGATTAGAAAATGTTTTGAAAAGAATAAAAATGGAAACATATCAAAATTTGGGGGTGCAGCTACAGCAGTCCTTAAAGAAAAATTGATTGCACGAACCTCTTATATTAGAGAAGGAAAAAAATCCAAATCAACATTATTCTGATACCAGTAATACTCTGATAATAAACCCTGAAATGTAAGATTACAAGGAAAGGAAAATACAGACCACTATCCCCTATGAACATAGAAACAAAAGTCCTTAAAATTTTAGCAAGTCAAAACCACATTTACATACACATATACTGTGACCAAAAGGGATTTATACCAGTAATTGCAAGTTTGGCTTAACACTCAAAAATCAATTAATACAATTCACAATTTTAACAAATGAAGATATAACAACCTTATAATAATCCCAATGGATTCATAAAAATAATTTTATAAAAATTCAATACCAATTCATGATGTTAAAAGCCAGAAAGTCTCCCAGCAAACTAGGAATAGAGGAGACCTTCCTCATTCTGAGAAAGCGTATCTTCAAAACTTCTAAAGCTAACATCAGACTTAAGGTTGAAAGATTCAAAGCTATCTGCCTAAGAGAGGGAATGAGGCAAGGACGTATGCTCTTATCACTTCTATTCAAGATTATACTGGAGGTTCTAGACAGTGCAATAAGGTAAGTGAATGGAGAAGTAAATTGTTCTTATTTGCAATTGACACAATCATCTGTATAGGAAATCCTAAGGAATCTACAAAAACTAAACACTATTAGAACCAATAAATGAATTTAGCAAGATCAGAGGACATAAATTCAGTGTATAAAAATCAGTTGCATTTCTATATACTATCAAAGCAAAATTGGAAAATGATTTTTACATCCACTTACAATAGCGTCAATAAACATGAAATATTTAGGACTAAATGTCACAAAATGAGTGAGACCTGTATCCTGAAAACTATAAAACATTATTGAGAGAAATTAAAGAAGATCTAAATGAATGGAGAGCTATGCCATGTCTTTGAGTTGGAAGACTCAATATTGTTAAGATATTAGTTCTCCTCAACTTGATTTATAGATTCAACAAAATCTCAATCAAAATTCTAGCAGGCTATTTTGTAAAATTGACAAACTGATTCTAAAACTGATATTGAAATGCAAAAGGACCTAGAATAGCCAAAATAATAGCCCCCAAAAAATAATTTTTGAAAAGAAACTTATACTACTTGCTTTTAAAAGCTTATTATAAAGTTATGCTAATCAAGATAGTATGTTATTAGTGTAAGGATAGACTGAGAGATGGATGGGACAGAATAGAAAAACCAGACTTAGAACCACACTTATATACTTGATTGATTTTTGACAAAAGTACCAAGATAATCCAATGGAAAGAATATTCTTTTCAACAAATAATGCTGGAACAATTGCATATCCCTCTGAAAAATAAATAAACATCAACCTATATTTCATATCATATACGAAAGTTAATTCTAAGTTGATCATTGACCTAAACATAAGAGCTAAAACTATAAAACCTCCAAAAGGAAACAGGAAAAAATCTTAGTAACTTTTAGTTAGGCAAGGATCTCTTAGCTAGAATACAAAAGCACAAATAAAAGCAAAATTAAACATTTTTCATTTTAAAAGACTAAGAAAATACAACAGCAAGCCAGACTTGGAGAAAAATATGTGGAAAACATATATCTCACCAAAAATGTATATCCAGAATGTTTAAAGAACTCTTAGAACTCAATAACAACAAATAATCTGGGTAAAATAGTGGGCAAAAGTTGTGAATAGGTAAACTCACCAAAGAAGATATAGAAATGGCAAGTAATAATTACATGAAAAGATGGTCATCATTAGACATTAGGGAAATGCAAATTAAAACTGAAATGTATTATCAGTACACACCTAGGAGAATGGCTGAAATTCAAAAAAACTGACAATATACATGTTGGTGAGAATGTCCACAGCCTGGAACTCTCACACGTTGCCAGTGGGAATGCAAAACAGTACAGACATTTTGGGAAACAGTCTGGCAGTTAATTATAAAGTTAAAGATATATTTAGCATACATCTCAGCAATTCTATTCGTATGTCCCAAGACAAATGGAAATCTATGTCCACATAAAGACTTTTCTGCTAACATTTATAGTTGCCAAAAACTGGCGACAACTCAATTTTCCATCAATAGATGAATGAATAAACAAATTATGGTATGTGTACACCATGAAATACCACTAATCAATAAAAAAGGCAAACTACTGAATGATTCTCAAAGCTTATACTAAGTGAAAGAAGCCAGACACAAGATATCACATATGATAAGATTCCATCTATACAAAATTCCAGAAAAGGAAAAAGATAGTAGAAGATCTGTGGTCACCAGAGTCTGAAGGTAGCAAGTGGGAATAGACCACAGAGGAACTTAAGGGAAATTTCTAGAGTTATAGAAATATCCTATATCATGATTGTTGTGGTAGTTATATGACTACCTAGGTTTTCTAGAACTCATAAATTTGTAAACATAAAATTGGTTTATTTGTATGTAAATTATATTTCAAAAATGCTTATTAGAAAAGGAAACATATCTTTCATTCGGGCATTCACAAGGAGAGCAAGTCAAAGAAAGCCTTTCTGAAATCTGTATAAACAAATTAATATTGCAGAATAGGTCTTTAATTTGCATCTTTTCCACTCTTAATAAAGTATCAATATTTTATTTTAAAATAATAATTTCATTTCAACTCTCCATGTTCCTATACCTTTTCAGGATTACTGACCTGAAGTAACCCCAGTCAACAGAGACCCATTACAAGTGAATGTGTCATTATATTTTCTTGTGAAGCCAAAAACCACTTTATTTTTCCCTAGGAATCATGAATGAGTGTTTGGACTGCTGAGTTTGGGAGTGTGTATATGTGTATGTGTCTGTCCAATATTTATATGTTTTATGAGAGAATAAAATAATTTGGTTTGTTCTATAACGAACATTTTTAAGAATAAAAACTCACTGTTTAGTAACCTAGGGGAGTGCTTGATGATGCCTTCTTGATGTTCCTTTATGATTTATGAGAGACCCTATAAACATTTTCATAAAAACTCCCACTCTATCGTCATCTCCATCGTCTCACTGTTTGGGGAAGCATGGGGCTTATTGAGAAAAGCCAGGTAGGGCATTGAAACAAATAGAGGATACTGATTGCTTCTATTCCCTGAGCTTCTGAGTCAATCTATACACTGGCAGTGTCCAACTACAATTTATGGTCCTAACATTTGCTTGTAAATTGGCTTTTTGGAATGCTGGATGCAATTTCCCTGGAAAACAAAGTTATAAATCATATTTAGGTCTCACAGCTAGTCCATAGCAGCCTGTTTAACCCATAATGTAGCACTTTTCTTGGTGAGGAATACATTAAACATAACATTCCAAAAGGGGCAAATATCTTTTCAGTAACCTCTCATCTCTTCCACACGTTCTGGTATCCCCCTGTCCCTTGAACCCTTCACTATACACCTTCCTTGGTGAGTGGGGCAAATTAGGAAGTTTTTTAAAAGGATGATTAATAACACTAACACATTGAACAAGTGATATTTCAAATACCCTAGGAAAGTGAAAAGAAACATTTTATATAGAATAGAGGAAGGATTCTTTAGAAAAGAAGCATGCAGACACAGAAGCAAGTACAATTTAATTGGAGATGAGCGCCTGTCAACTGTCTATAAACACACAACAGACAAAAGGATCTTGGTGATTATCTAACCTGCCAGCATTTCCGAAAATAATGTTCTTGAGTCTATAGACTGCTACTAGTTGTCCCTTTAAAAAAAAAAAAAAGGAGGATTCCATTTCGAATGAATTTGAAAAACAGCATGTTAATAAAAGAAAAGCAAGTTTCATTATAGCAAGACTATGGTGAGCTGTCATTATGCTAAAGAATGTTGTGACTCAGTAGTTGTCGCCTAGACTCACTCAGTGATGGTGATGCACCTCACGGGACTAGTGTTCTGTGAACTACTTTAGGAAATAATATTTTCATCTTATCTTCAAAGAACCCCTTCTACATCATCAAGGCTTGCCATTGGAAAGGGAGAGTTGTCTGCTCTTCAGGAGGGTTCCTTTGTAGGATATCCTGTCCCTTTAGTGTGGTGCTGCCCAATAAAAATATAGTGTAAGCCATATATGGGAGTTAACAGTTTCTATTTTAAATTTATTAGATTGTTATTAATTGCCCCAATTTAAATTAAAAGGTTTACATTTAAAGTAAAAAAGAAACACACGGAATTTATTTTAATATATTTTATTTAACTCCATGTAGCTAATATATTATCATTGCAACATATAATCAATATAAAATTATTAATTCATGAGATATTTCACAACTTTTTGTACTAAGTCTTTCAAATCCGCTGTGTACTTTACACTTACAGCACACCTCAATTTGGGCCAACCATATTTTAAGAGCTCAATAGCCAAAATGGCTAGTGGCTACTATATTGGATGGTGTAGCTTTAGAATATTTTAAAATCTGTTGAGTTTTAACCCTCCTTGATTTTGAATAAATCTAGTCACTAAAAAATTGAAATTAGAATCCTAAAATTTTAAACATGGATGTGTTCTTAGAAATCACATAATGCAATCCTCTTCATTCTACAGCAAAGTAATGACATAGTGCTGGGATTAGAACTCAGGTCCGCTTGATGGCTAGGTTACGTTCTCCTGACACCTGATATATTATACTGTTTTAAAACGGAAACACTAGGATTTGAATTTATAAACAGAATTGCTGACTTTACCTTAAGAAGGAATCTCTACAGAATTCCCTTTAAAAATTGTCCACCTCCAAAAAATTTAATAAATGATTTTTTTACTAAAAATTCCATTTGCAAATGCATTGTCCGTAATGCATTGTACGTAAAATGATACCACCTGTTCACTTTTAGTACCAAGCTAAAAACAGGGCATATTTTGTAGATTAAAGAGTAACTCTTGTCTATTACTACATTTTCATTGTATGAAGTAGTTAAGTCAGCAGTACAAACGATAACAAACTCAGCTACCACAGCCAAATTAGTAATATGCTAGTCCTCCTCCATTTCCCTCAGGAGAAGGGGCATCCAGCTTCCATTTATCTGCTCAGCTTTTGTCCCTAAGCCAAATGACATCACTTACAACTTGAATTTTAAAATTCACTTTGCTAGCTTTTCGAGCCGACTTATTCCACCAGACCTTGGGAAAAAATAGAAATATAAAAAACAAGATATTTAATAGGCAAATTGAGATTTAATTATTATACAACCTTTGTCAAACTATTTTTCTATGGAAAATTAAGACAGTTCACATCCATATTAACTTTCTGGAAAAAGGGGGTCTCTAGTTTGCTAACTCAGCTTTGTTACTCTAGTCTCTAGTTAATAGTAAATATGATGCCTCCAAGCCAACCAAGGTACCAAATGAAAGCTTTTACAGGAGAAAAGCAGTACAATCAAAGGATATGTAAGAACAAAGCATGCCAAGCACTATCCATCCAGGTTTCTCAGGGACAACGACAAAACAAACAAACAAGTTATGCTGCTGTGGTTGTCTTCCCAGTTGAAATTATTAATAGTGAATCAACATCCTGTCTCCAGCTACCAACTTGGCCAGAAACAATCCATTAAAATCTCGAGTCAGAGTGAAGAACAGAAATTATGCTGGACAGATATATGATGCTGATAAATGAACTGATCATGACCATAAAACATCATGAGCAATTAAAGCATATTGGAACCTTTCTCACCAACTGTAATTACTGGGCACTGGCCAACAAACCATATTGCTACATCTGAATTCTGCTTAAACTGAAACTAAGCTACACTCTGGACTGCCAACCCACCAAATGTTACTTCCATATTGCAACTCATGTCCTTTCTAAAGAGACAAGGCTAAATCATGGAGGAAAAAAATCTGAACCCAAAAGAAAGTAGTCCTTTCTCTTGGTACCATCTTGGTCAAAACCTGTTGGGAGCACACTAATAGTGAAGCATCAGATCCCATCTCTACACAGCTTGAGGGGGACTGTAGGAATCCTGGGCTATCCCGACACAGCTGAGCACTCTATTCCCCATGACAATGTTTCTCAAAATATGGCCCAAGGAACACTCTTAATAGAGTCATCTGGGAAGCCTGTTTAAAATTTAAATCTTAGACCCACTCCAGACCTACCAAACCAGAATATATGGGAGCAGAGCCCAGAAATTTGCATTTTAACCAACTCCCTAAGTGATGATTGTATACATCAATGTACACAATGTACAATGACCAGCTTTTCTGTAGGGCCAATGAGGCAGAACGAGAATCTTACATTACATATATCAAGTATCTATTTTCTAAAGAATCTATGAATTTTTTGGAGTGGTGGAGTATCTTTAAATTATTACCTTTTTCTGTTGCCCTACAAAAGGATGTGCCATATCTTCACATGACTATGCAAGAGCCAGAGTTCTCCAATGATTTTAGAGTTGTAAGAGCTTTGTCAAAAGCACCTGGGTAATTTGTATAGCTTCCGGAGATGGAATAAAACTGAGTTTCCAATGAAGCATCTCATCTGCAACTTTATAATGATACTTGTTTAACTAAAATGGTATAAAGAATTCAGGCCACCGTCATGCACCTGAATACTACAGTCTCTGTAATCATCTTGTTTGTATCCAGAGTAGATATTGTCTTAAAATAGCCTTGGCATCATTTTATCAGGCTCCTTTCATGGGCAGTCCTCACTTAAACTGAGCAGGAATTCATCTAAGGCATGGAGAAAAGGAGATAGATACATTAATTTCAGATGCCTCCAAGACAGCATCCCAGAAGGTCAGTTTCTCCCACCATCCTGTAGATAGCTAAACTGCTAAATAACCTTAGTGACATCAGAACAAGAATAGGAGCTTCTGCAATTTATCCTGCAGTGAGGAAAAAGCAGCGCACTCCAGAGCTTGTGAGGAGGTGCCGAGGCTGAATCTTACCTAGAGAGGTTGGTGATTTGTGCTATAGCCTAAAGTTATCTAGGGAAGAGTGAAAATTGTTCAACCTGGGTGTTGGGAAAGACATGGGGAAATAATTACAAAATTTATCTGGGAGGCCAGCCTGGTGGCATAGTGGTTATGTTCTCATCCTCTCCTTCAGCAGCCCAGGGTTCACAGGTTCAGATCCCGGGTGTGGACCTACACACCACTCATCAACCCATGCTGTGGTGGCATCCCACATACAAAATAGAGGAAGATTGCCATAGATGTTAGCTCAGGGCCAATCTTCCTCAGCAAAAAGAAAGAAAGAAAGTTCTCTGAAGCTTTTTCCATCTCAAGCATTCAAATTATGATGCATCATTGGAAGGAGTTTGGATCTAGGCACTGATGACTCAAAGTCATAAAATCTAGAAGTCTCGACCATTTGGAAGGAGGCTTAGACTTAATACTTTTAGTATGCAATAAAGCAAGGCAAATTTACAACCACTTTATTGGAAGTACAGAGGAGCAATAAACCTAAAAATTTCTAGCAAGCAAAGAATAGTATATAGAAATTAATTAAAATATCCATTACGCTAAAGCTTAGTTTAAAAATCAATAGCATTATGTTTATTCAATGTTAAATTTGATTTTTTACGAACTTAATACTTATAAGTGTATTTGACCATCTAGTCTTGTTTTCATCACACAAACAAGGTCCCTGAACTTTTTCAGGGCAAGTTTGTCTATCATGAGGACTTTCAGAAACTTGAGCCTAATGGCTCAAGACGGAGTACAATATATTTTATTTTCTCCCTTCATCAGAGAGTCCTCCAAATAAATACTGCCTCTTTAACAAACTCCTCTCTGTGGCACATAAGGAATACACGACCTGTATTAGTCAGTACATTTTTCGTCATAGCTCACAGAAACTATGCAGTCTGGCTTAAGCATGAATGTAAAGGTCAGGGGTAAGGGCTTCCGGCACGAATGGATTCAGGGAATTAAGCACGATTCTGTCTCTCCCTTCTCTGTCCACAAAACAGAAAAAAACAACAACAAAAACCAGGTACTTGTCAGCCCAGGGGAAAAGGAGAATTTGGGGTGTTATTTTCTGCTGGAAAAAAACCCCCACAAACCTTGATTGTCCTGATGTGGGTATTAGATTCATCCTTAAACGATTCACAGTATTCAGTAGGCTGGTGCTGCCAACCTCTCTGGCTGGTGTCAAGATCGCCTCCACCTAGCTAGCTGGTTTCTCTATCAGAAACAGTGGTTCTAGTTCTAGGAGAATGGGGATCCAGCACTGGGGGTTTTTTGCTCCTAAACCAGTGAAGTGAACAAAATAAAGCTCCATGTGAAACAACCAGTGTGCTGGTAGATGTGCTTCTCTTTGCTGCTGTCACCCAGGGGTAAAGGAGCATCATTTCTGGCTAAAGAACATAGCCTGGCCTGGTGTTTTCCACTCTTTACAGCTGTTACCAGGTAAGGACTCTCGGCTCTCCATTCTTTGTGGATGGGTTGTGACACACTGGTATTTCCTGACCTAGGAAGACATATCCCTATTAGATTTGATGTGGTTTCGTGTCACTCAGCAGCCAAGCTTCAGCTCCCTATAAAAGCACTTCAGAAATTCTCCCCAAGGTCTTTCCCATAATCCCTCTGTTCTAACCCAAAGAAACTGCCTTGAGGGTCCATTCCTGGTTGTTCCAGTCTATATATCCTCTTCTATTCCTATTTTGTCCCTAAAAAAATAAGATCTTTTCAGGTTCTCTGTGTGAATTTTATTTGTCCCATGCCTCAACATTAGCTCTTCCCTTTTTATGGTTTTTGAATCAGAACCTCTGGATACTCTGTGTAGCTATCTGGATTCTCTCTATTAGCAAGTAATACAAATAACAGCTTCCCCCATCCCATCTTAAAATCACTTTTTACTTATAATTCATAACTCTCTGCACACCCAGACTAGCTGTAAATTCCTCTTTCTCCCATTCGGAGGCGTCTTATCTCTGTAAAATACTATATTTGGGGATTCACAATGTCGTTTGTCATATAAAACATGCTCACAGACTTCTGCTTCATTTTTGTTTTCGTATATAGAGAACTCTGGGTTCACATATTAACATAGGACCCCTGTGGAAAATCATTTCTACATCCACAGTCATCTTTCTAGATGAAGGTATTTTTCCACAGTCATTTTCACAAAATAGCCTGCCTGTGATTATGCTGTTACCTGTGCCTGGAACACTTTTTCTGTATCTGCCCCTTTATACTTTCAAGTGCTTACACACCAGACTCCATTTCCAGAAAACTATTTTAAGGAAATAAAAAAATGCAGCAAAGACTTAATCCCAAAGGTATTAAGGTAATTGCACCGTTAAATCTCATAACAACAAAAAACAAACGAGCAAACAAAAACAAAGGAAGCCACATATCCAATAATTAGGGATTTGTTTAAAATTATAGTATAGGCAAATAAATTTTATATAGACATTGCAATATTATGGACAAAATCTTTCAAAACATGGGAAAGTGCTTTTGACGTTTTTTAAAAGAGACAAATTATACAGACAAATCTCAACCAAGTGAAACTATGCATAAAAAGAAAAAATGACTAATAAAATACTAGTGTGGTTGTCTTTTACTGGATTATGCAGGACTAGTTTTGGTGTTTCCCAGATAACCTGCACATGCATAACTTTTGGATAAGACAAATAAGCCATAGGCAGTATTAAAAATAAATGTCATGTAATCTTAAAGATTCAGCTTAAATAACACTTTTTCAATGAACATTTCACTGAGCTGTCTCCTTTTCCTTCTTTGTATTCACAAATTACTCAGCTTATAATGACCACTTTTTAATTTGCATTGTGGTGATTTATGTTTTGTCAGCTTCGTGAGCCAGATCATTATTCATTTAATTGTAGGAGTCATGCCTTGTTTTGATTGTGGTTTTCATAGCCCTGAGAACACGGTACTCTTGGCACTCATTTGCAGTATGTTGCCTTAAATTGAAAGCTTAATAATTGTAGTTCTCCCAATTTTTAGTTCCTATAACATTTACCTTCTATATTAATGAGTTTCTGAGGATGCAGCTTCCAAAAAATCAAACTACCATCTGATTCATAAATAAGAGACAACAGACGCCAGCTACTTTGACACAAGATCAGTCTTTGGATGAAAATTGCCAGTTTCCAGAAAAGAGTGAAAAAAAGGGACAACGTACCAGATCTAGAATTCTAGCCCAGTGATAAAGCCAAAATTTAAAACTCAGGAACGTATAATCTGCGATCTTTGTCCAAGATGAAAATGTCACATTTTATTTGACATGTCTGTATTCACTCAGTCACAATCAAGGCTTACTTTTGAGCCCTGATTCTAACCAAACCACAAGCTTAAAAATGTCCTGTTAGTAAAGCCAGTTGTTCGTCTCCATGAGACCCAAAATAAACCAGTTGTTAAGACTTTTTAGAATCTGAGGTTAGCAAATTGATATGTGGTCTTGCCCTGCCTAAAGGGTGACCTTCAATTGAACTCTGAGTCGTCGAATATGGATACAACCAATTCACATTGCAGGGTTCAGCCTCAGTCACAATTTTGTAATGAGCAGTTTGTCTTACGTCTCCCTCCCTTTCCCAATTCAAATCTAGACTTTCCTTCAGTCTCTCTTTTCCTCTCTCTCTCAGTCTCTCTCAATATTTGCTGTTTCATGACCTGAGCCTACCACAATTTGCTATATAGCAAATGAATAGGTTCACAACTAAAACCTAATTTCAAAATAATAACTTCTTAATTGTATTTCTTAACATCTTGAAGTGAATATGTAATTCACAATAATACTTTTTCAATGCCATTTCTTCTTTTTATTTCTACTATTGCTCCTCTGGCACATTTCTGCTTAAATCCTCCAAAAAAAACCCCCACCTCCCCCACTCTATCTCTTTCTCCCATTCACCCATTTCTCCAGAAACCGAAAGGACAAATCTAAAAGTGATAGACATTTCCTTTGATGGGCAGTAAAAAGAAAGAAATGGAGAAAAGCTGAAACTATCATTGGTGGGGAGGAAAAAGGTAGACACCTGGAGACTGTTAAAAGTTTTTAACTTGCTCACCATGTCTGCCTCCTATAAATGTCTTTGGGTCTTCACATAAAAAAAGAAAAACTCATTTTCACTAATTATTATCAATCTAAATTATTCTTCTTTTCCATTTTCTTTGTATCAGCCATTTGGAAACCTGAAGGCAAAATATAGAAACAAAAGTTAATAAATATTGAGTGCTTCATGTCTGCTAGACATTGTGATAAATATATTTCATGCATTATTTTATTTAATCCCAAATCAAACCTACAAGTTAGATATTACCACCATTTAACAGGTGAGGAAATAAAGGTTTATATAAGGTAAAACTTTCCCAAGATCATTTAGCTACTAAATAATAGCTTACCACAGGTTAAACCCCAATATCTTTGACCCTAAAATCCAAATTCTGAAGTACTATTTTATATTGTATTGTAGGGGAGGAAGACATTTCCTCTATCCAAAGTGGGTTCGTCTGGCCAGAGAACGAATTAAATTCACATGAGACAGAATAGCAAGAGAAAATTAAACAAAGCTTTATGAGGACCATGGCCCGGGGCCTTTCCTCCCGAAGGAAGAAAGGGCACCGAAGAAGTTGGGTGCACAGAGTGGTTATATACCCCCAAAGAGGTGTTTCACATGTGATTGAAATGTCCCTCCCACAATAGTCACAGGATTGCCCTGTCGGCACAGCACTTGATGGACACAGCAGGTAGTGGGTCTGCTATCTCAGTGGGCGTAGCAGGAAGCAACTCTTGCCTTGAGCTGGGTGGTCACAGGTGAGCACAGCAATCAGTTCCTAACCTAAGGAAAGATGCTTAATCTTTAAAGAAATACCAACGTTGGGAGAGGGAGTCGATCATGAGAGATTACCACACAAGTACAGTAAACAAAATGCAGATTTAAGTCCTTGCCTTCCCCATTGATTAAGAGTTTCTAGAGACAAGGTCATCTCTTTTCTTCTTCCTGGTGCAGAAAGGCAGGCACGTTTACATATAGAGATTTCCTTTACAATGTAAATGTCTCCTAACAAAGGGCAAGCAAGTTCTACTTTTCAGAGCCTCCTTCCCTGTCCCGGTTTATCAAAAGCAATCAGCCTCAAATAATCCTCATGCCAAAGAGACATATCTTGGGGTGGCCAATTCCAATCCCCACAGTATGAATATATCAGATTAAAGTATAAGATGTATTAGTTCTTGCTTTATTTCTCAAGCACTTACCTCTACATGTTTATTGGAGAAGAGTAACATACCAAGAAAAAAATTCATGTGTCCTCCCAAATTATATCCTCAGTTGATCTTAGAACCAGCTCCATAAACTCCAGTTTTCAGGAATCTTAGAATATGGCATTAATCTCAGGATCAAGTTTAGTATCTAATAGATAAGGACCATGTCCAAATTGCAGAGTTTTTTTTTAAGAACAATTGGAGAAGGAGGTATTTTGATTAATTAAAAGATGTGGTAGTCATTGTGGTACATTTCCAAAGTCAGATCAGGAACTTGAACTCAGAAAATAGAGACAGCTATCACTAGAGTAAAAGGGAATCAATGAGGTAGCAGCCAGGTATAAGAGAAAAGAAAGGAAAAAAGAAAAGGTAAGAATTTTACCACAACGTAAGGAGAATTGATAGAATTCTTGTTTATGGCTTTGAGAATCAGTCCGTGTTTCTTACATGTCTGTAGAATAAAGATAAGAGATTTTATTCATTGAAGTATTGTTACTCTCAACTAGAAAATCATATATTAAATTTTTACAACAAACCTCTCAAGATAAGGGCAGTGACAGTAATATCTCCATTTTATTGTTAATGAATTGGCTCAGAGAAGATGTGTCCAAGGATACCGTGGTAGGCAGAATAATGGCTCCCATTATTGTGAACCTGTGACTATGTCACCTTACTTAGCAAAGGAGATTTGGCAGATGTGATTAAGTAGAGGACCTTGAGATGGGGAAATTATCCTGGATGTCCAATTGAATCCAATCTAATCACATGGATCCTTAAAAGCAGAGAATCTTCTCTGACTAAAGTCAGAGAAACGTGTGACAACAACAGAGGAGGGTCAGAGAGATACTCATTAGACGCACCATTGCTGGCTTTGAGGATGGAGGAAGGGGCCATGAGCCAAGAAATACAGGCATCGTCTGGAAACCAGAAAGGACGAGGAAATATATTCTCCCCTAGATCTTCCAGAAAGGAACAGGGCCCTGCCAACCCCTTGATTTTAGCCCAATTGTAACCGAAAGTTCGGTTCCTGAGGCCGATGCCAATCCAAATAACAAGAACAGAGTCCTCAGTGGAAGAGGAAAGTTTTTTACTATGCCAGGCACAGAGAGCAAAGCAAGGGCTCATGCCTCAAAAATTGCTAGCTCCCCGATGAGGAATGGGTAGGGATTTTTATTTGGGGTTTTGGATAGCGGAGGGGGAATATGTAGCTTGTGCAGGTTGGTGCTTTTCCACCAGCCTGCGTTTGGCCTTGAGAGGCTGCTTGGTGAGACAGTAGGAGGATGGCAGGCGGTGGGCGTCCTTCGCCGTTGTCTCGTCTTCCTGTTTGAGGCGGATTCGAGCGCCAGGAGTCGGAGGAGTTGAGGTCTGGGAAGCCTCCGCTCCTTGATATTCTTGAGACAGCGGCTTTCCTGGCAAACTTCAAGGACACATGATTAGCTAAACTTTAGTGTGCCTCCAACTCCAGGCCACCTGGGCTTTTAACAATTTGTAACTCCCATTTAGTTGTAAAGCTCAAGGAGTCAAAGTTTAAAGAAACAGGTATTTATATATGAGTGGAGCTAGAGAGGCAGGAAAGGGGGTGGTGGGTTTTAGTTTTAACCCCATATACGCTGGGTTCAATGTGGGGGAATTGATATCAGGGCTGATGTTAAGAGCCTGTAACACAATGAGACCCATGTTAGAGTTCTGACCTCCAAAACTGTAAGATAATAAAGTGTTGTTTAAGCCACCAAGTTCGTGGTCATTTGTTATAATAGCGATAGAAAATTAATACAGGTGTACAGTTAATAAGTGGCAGAGGCAGGACTAGACTCCTATTTTAAGTAATATTCGAGTACTACTTTCTGTCAGTCACTATATTAATCAGTTCAAATATTACCATAATTAGTCTATAAAATAATATATGAGATAGATATTATCCCTATTTTTCACATAAGAAAAGTAAGACTTGACAACAGTTAAATTACTCATCTAAGTTCATATAGCTACCAGTCAAAGAGCTGCCTTTGCCATTGACAGATCCTGTATATTTCCAGCATCCCATACTGCTTTGCAGCTCAGGGCTCCTGACTTCCAATAGAAGCTGCCTTCAAGACTCAGCCTGTTATTAGCAAAATTATGAAGTTTGTTTCAAACACTCCCAGGTATGCAGTACCTTTAAGCAGCCTGGAGATCCTCTGAAGTAGGACTTCGAAGCCATGCATGCTGTTATCAGCCAAATTGTGTCCTCTCAAATTCATATGTTATAGTCTAAACCCCAGCACGTCAGAATATGACTGTGTTTGGAAGCAGGGCCTTTAAAGAGTAATAAAGGTAAAAAGAGGTTATTAGGGTGGGCCCTAATCCAAGATGGCTGGTGTCCTTATAAGAAGAGGACATTAGGACGCAGAAAACGCAGACAGAAGGATGACCATGTGAAGACATGGCAAGAAGACTGCCATCGGCAAGCCAAGGAGAGAGACCTCAGAAGCAGCTGAGCTGAAGACATCTTGATCTCAGACTTCCAGCCTCCAGAACTCTGGGAAAATAAATTTCTGTGGTCTAAGCCCCAGTCTGTGGTACTTTGTTACAGCCGCCCTGACAAACTGGTACACATAACCTCCCAGGAACAAGGCCGCATCCCCCTCCTTCAGAGATGGATTTAATTGGTCTGGGTGGGGCTCTTGTATGAAGTTTTTGTATGTTTGTTTGAATTTAGATGAATTCTGTTTGTGGAGAATGCAGAACTGGTCCTTTATAGATGAATAAGATTTTAACAGATGGAGAAGAATCATCTCCAGTAATTCACATGTATTCACAAAATGCTCATTTGAATATTACGCAGAGTAACCTTGGCTTTTGAAATAGTTGGAAACTTACTTTACCTAGTTTCCATGCAAATATTTCTACTGAGAATGTTTGTGGATCTGAGCTATGGAAGGTACTTACGTAGAGGAAAGTTTGCTGGCTTAAATGTTGAGAGCCCAGTTTGGGATCTGACTTTGCTCCCAGCTGGGTGAGCTTGAGTCTGCCTAACTTTTCTTGCTCTCCGTTTCCTCCAGTCTTACACCCTCCTCTTTCCCTGAGAGTTCAGACAAAAAGGGCTTTAGTGGTAGACTTCTATGGTGGTCCTAAAATCATTGAACACAACCTCAAAGTTTCCTATCTTGAATTTCACATGAGAAAAGCTTGCTTCCTTCAATGAAGAAACAAAATTTTTCTAGTTCTCCTTCTAGCCTAAAATTCTGCAGTTGGAATCCCTTTGCTCAGTGAATATCTCCAGAATGCTTCAAGAAAAATCATTATTTTAGTAGCTTTCTAAGACAATTGTGTGTGTAAAAAGTTCTACTTGCTACTCTGACCTGGATAAATGGAAAAAGAAAAATTACTACGTCTAGGAAGAGAGGATAAGGAAACCAGAGGCCGCCACTCAGCTGATGCCAAGTTCTTTGGCTGGTCGAGGTTAGCTACCTTCATCCTGCCAGGAACATGGAGGGCAAAGATTCTAGTATTTCCATGCTTCTCTCTGTTTTAATATATTCCTGAGGGAAAAGGGGGGTCTTAAAATTCCCAGCATGTACTTACTTGTTCTCCAATTGAATATTTAGCCTTAAGAAAGACAATTATAAAATTGGTAGCTATTTAGATTTTTTGAAATGGTGTTATTTAATGCCAGTTGTATCAATCATAATTTCTTCTAATGTTCTCAGAGCATTAGTTACTTCAATTTCTTCTCTCTCTGTCTCTCTGCCCAGAATTTCCAGAGAACAGCTTTATGCCATGAAGAGCAAAATGGCCCCTAAGTCTGAATAATAGGCTCATAAATAAAAAGGAGGCTCTTTATTGTGCCATTTGTTTAATTTCACTGCAAATTTGGCAGTGTTCTGTTCAGGCAACGGGCATGATAGCTGCTAAAGGGTTGACATCTGGCACATGAGCACTGAGCACAGGGATTTCGCCCATCGTTTAAAGGCCCAAATAGCAGGAAAATTCTAGTTGCCACCTCTTAAATACCTTTAAAACTTAACAAGATATACGTTCTGCAACCTAATCACACAGCCTATTTGTTGTGAATCTCCACTTGTATAATTATCTTGTGCTTGTTTACTGAACTTTAAATTATTTCCTTATATATTCTAAGTACTAAAAACACAGTTGGTGCTAAATATTTCATATACTTGAAACCAGGAAAGAATTTGCCAGAATGTTACCGCACAAAGGGCATGATCTGCTCGCCTGGAGACAAAAGCCAATCGTCAAGAGGCAGGATGATGGCAGAGAAAGGGCATTTTATTACAGCTTGCTAGCAAGAGGGAAGATGGCCAACTAATGTCCAAAAGAATCATCTTAAGGGGGGCACAGAATCTTGAAGCAGTTATATAGGCCAGTGGGTTATAGGGGAGGGGTTAGGAATGTTGACCCTCTGGTGTTACAGACTGGGAGTTGCCACACCAGATCTTTCAGTTTCATTGTATTTGGAGGGTCATCACATTCCTAAAGAACTCAAAAGAACAAAGTTATAGTCTTATCGCAGCTGGAAGGTATATGCACTAGCAAGGGTCATAAAATCTACAGAGCGGGTGGGTCTCCTGGGGGGTGCAAATCCAGCTGGGTTAGTTAGTCAGAGGTCATTCAAAGTTACGACATAGTCTCTTTCCTACAATATGGCTTCCCTTATGTCAACCTTGTGTTGAGCTGGTTTCAAGAATATAATTTTTATGACAAACTTACAAAGTTTATTGATACTGTGAGGTAGTATCTATGACTTAAATAGATAATGAACCAAATTAGATAATATCAACATAAATAGATAATGAACAGCAGAGGGATGACCCCTTTCACAAGGAAACTTTCTGTTCTTCCATACATAATGGACCCCCTCATCTGTAAATATCAACCATAACAATTCCTTCCTTTTTCCTGAATAATTCAAAAATATTTGCTGGAATTTATTTGCACTATAGACAGCAATAATAATAATTCAAAATGTATTTAGTTTGGGGCCAGCCAGGTGGCATAACAGTTAAGTTCTCATGCTCTGCTTCAACCGCCCAGGTTCTCCAGTTCGGATCTCGGGTGCGGACATGGCACTGCTTATCAAGCCATGCTGTGGCAGGTGTCCCACATATAAAGTAGAGGAAGATGGGGACGGATGTTAGCTCAGGGTCAGTCTTCCTCAGCAAAAACGAGGAGGATTGGCATCAGATGTTAGCTCAGGGCTAATTTTCCTCGAAAAAAAGAAATGTATTTAGTATGATGTCACGTCATTTTTGTTCAGATATATAAACAATCAGTTATAAATTTTCAGTCATCACTGAAGAAAGGACTGGTGTCACCTAGATGCCATGTCTCATGTTTCACAGCCATTATACCTTCAGTGTGTCTAGTGGGAACCCTCTTTGAATCAGAGGCTAATTATTTGCTGAAGTAAATTCTTGTTGTGTCTCAATGTTTCAGAAACTATAAGCTTACGAGGAATTGGAAAATGTTTACAACTTACTTCTTTAATAAACATACAAAAAAGTAGTTTTTTTGTGTATGATTTATACTTGCTAATAAATATAGTGACCATGTTAAGCATCCAAAATGAGGCATTGTGGAGCAAAAGAGAGCATTATTAATAAGTTTGTCAAGAAAATAGGCATAAAACAAGACTGTCCCAGACAAAATGGCACCTAGGGTCATCCAACTCATAAACACACTTCTGCCATAATACCAAGGAAAGGTACCAAGTACATTATTGCTCTAAGAGTACCATGATTTTTATTAAAATTTTGCAGTCTGTTGTCTGCATCATTTTCTCATGCCTGCCAGAGTCCAAATGCCAGTTCAATGCTTAGAACTTACAAGGGTGCAGAGCAGAAAACTCAAAATCAGAGCTGTCCAACAACAAATGCGACTCCCTGGTACTGCTTGAGTCCCTCCTGCAAGGCATGCAGTAGTTCATAGACGAAGGGCGCCAAACCCAGAACCCAGCCTCTTTCAAAGCTCCATCTATCCCACACCTAACAACAGAGTAAGAAACATAATCAATTGTTTTGTCTAGACAGTATCAATCAGCATCAGCCATTAAAAAATGAACAAGTATGGAAACTAATGGTGAGAAAATGAACTTCAAGCGCTCACAATTAACTAAATTGCATACATATCACCATATAGAGAAGCTCAAAATTAATATTTGGCCTTGATTTCACCTTCAAATTATGAGACTGTTATAAATCCACAAGATTAACCCTTGCATATACAGAGTCCCCACATTCTGATTCTAGAAAATTTGAATCTTTTGGAGAAGGAATAGAATAAAAATATCTTTATCCCACATGGCTGAATTTAAAACATGAATCTTGTTTTGTAACAGAAAAAAGATACTGAGTTGGAAATGCCTTTGTTTCGAGGCTTTGGGCTAGGAAGAAGTTATTTCATTCATTTTGGATGACCGTTCTATCCAAATTAATGTGCGCAGGCCCCAAGAGCTAAGGTCCTCCTGGGGCACAGACAAAGAAGGCAGACAGACAAAGCAACTGCTCCATTCTCCTATGCAGCCTGCCCTCATGTGATGTGGAAGGAGAGAGACTAAGCCCCATCTAAATCAGACACATTCAATATCTTTGTACTAGAGAAGGCAAAAAAGATTGATCAAGGTCAATTTCTAGTTTTAGTTATACTCAGTATTAGCGTGTTCCTTTCCAGGGTCTCGCTGATGATAGAATCTTGTAACAAAAGCTTCTAGAGAAAAACCGTAACTGAATCACTAGAGCTTAGTCAGTGTTCTTCATAAAAGGGTTACATACTTTCAATTCTGCAGTCAGAGTTTTCATTTTCGAAAAACTGGACAGAGCTCTCAGAATATGAAAGTTGCCATGTACCCTTTCAGAAGAAGCAGCTTAAGTACAAATAGATTTCATGGTTTACCTAAGGTCACCCTGAGTGGATGACAGAGTTAAGGATGCACAATATGGGTACCTTCTGCTTGTTATGCAACAGGGCGCTGAAGGATACTTTAGGCGTTTCAAGAACAAAGTGTCCCTGCAATATTGTCTGTGAAGATCACTTAATGTATCGCCTTGATCAGTGGTTCGCAAAGTGTGGTCTCTAGATCAGCAGCATCAGCATCTCCTGAGAACTTGTTAGAAATGCAAAAGTCGTGGGCCCCACCACGGCTCTACTGAAGCAGAAACTGTGTGGAGCTCCCAACATCTGCTTCAACAAACACTCCAGTGCATTCTGAAGCAGGCTAAAATCTAAACACCACTGATCTAGTCGTTTCCCAGAATCTATATGATTAGCATTTAGAAGATTTGGAAGATTCCCTCCTTGCCCCAATTTTTAAACAAGTACTTTGAAAACAGGATAATTTGATCGTTTTTTGGCTCTAAAGGTGAGGAAATAGCTTAAATTCATTAATTTGTTCATTTTATTAATTCAAACTGATCAACTGTAAACTTTACTCTAAGTCACTTGTCTGTGTTTTAGAGATGGGAGAAGAAGAAACAAAAAAGTATAAGGTATGATTCTATCCTTAAGGAGCTCAAATATACCAAGAAAATAAGAAAGTACACTTAACAATACTTTTAAAGTGGTATATAGTAAATGCTATTATCGTCTAGCAATTAACTGAGACCTCCCCTGCCATCAGATCCAGGTAAAATATTTTAGAACTCCCATAGTCTGTGGAAGTCTACAGCTCTTCCCAAGATTCCTGCAAATTGTTCTGTGGCGACATCTGTCTCCTGATACCTGATCTCTCTGGCCCTTGATCTTTCAATCTACATGAGAAACACAGTCTTCTTTAGATTTTGAAGATTAAAGTAAAACAAAATACAGAACACTTGCCCAAATTATTCATGAATGCAGTCAGTTCCAACTGGAGATTTTAGGGCTATGAGAAAGGCTTCTATACCAAAGCAGAGCAAATGGATTCCAGTCATAGAAAGGATTTTCCTGTTACCTAAACAGTCTTTACAGTTTTCCTCTGACTTAATCCCTCACAGCACCCCACCCTCCAATCTCCTGACTCCTCTCACCCCATTCACCACTTCTTTTGCAGATCAAAAGGTCCCCTTTGTTGCTCACCTTTCTTCTTGCTGCCAGGAGTTCCAATTCCTAACCCTGAGCAAGGTTTTCATTTTTCTGTAAACAAATAAATCTTCTCTAAGAGATATATTTGTGCTAGATGTTTATAATAAAATATTCACCTCTTATAACCATAAAAGGGCACACTCAAAATCTAGTTGATGACTAACAGAACAATTGTACTTGAGATATTAATAGGACTTTCAATTGGACATGATTGATAAACATTTACTCAAGAAAATCTTCATCAGCCATGTCCAGAGCACTGTGAAGTCTATGCAGATGAATAAGACTCTATTTTTGCTTTTATGGAGCTTATGAACTAGTATGCACTTGTTGGGGAAGGATTTGGGAGGAAGAAAGAGGTTCCTGCAGACGTTGGGTAAATTGCTCTCAATTGTTTACAAAATAACAGCAGAAATGCTCAGCCCAACAGTATTTCAAGAATTCCATGGGTTCAAAGAAGTTAATATTTGAGGCATAACCCAGAGAGAAAGTTTTGAACTACAACTCCAGACTAAAGAAGTCATTTGCTTAGTGGTGATGCGTGAAACCATGGGAGTCAATTAGAGTGAGTAGAGAGAAGACAGAAAGAATATGTTCTGAGAAGAGAAACTGTAAATATCTGCAGGGTATTTGAAGTAGAGGAGTCAGTGTAATATTATTAGAACTATAAATACAAAATAATACAAGGAGGAAAATAGTAAGAATAGCATGGCTGTTACTAGTGACAGGTGCTGCCGAGGTTAAGGACGTTGAAAGTCAAGATAAACCTATTATCTCAAATGAACTGAAAATCACTTTTTACAGAAGATACCACAGAGCAGAGGTCAAAAATCATACTGGCAGGGCTAATGTGTTGGAAATAAAAACTCAAACACAGTAAGTTTAAAATATTCTGCCCACTCCCCACTTCAACATTCTTGGGAGAGAAGGTGATCATTTGATGGAGTAGTATCATAAAGATAATGAATTTCACTTGAAAAGGACTTTTTTGATAAATAATTTTGAAAGAATTTATATTATCAAAAGTTAAGAGGGATTAGCTGATATAGGTCTTGTCATAAATAGTTCAGCTAGACAAAACACATAAACAACTTTTTGTAGGCACTGAACAGCAACTGGAGCATATCTCCAATCCTTGAAAGAAGAAGAAAAGACAAGGTGAGCCCCATATTCTTCCTGGCTCTCACTGAGGGCATCTTCCAAACCTCAATGCATAGAAAGAGAATCCAAGCAAAGAGCAATGGTTCTTGCTGGCAATTAGATATGAGTCAGTGTTTGGGGTTCCCAAGGCAGATGGCATTTGAGAGGAGAGTCCTGTAAATGAGAACAACAGAGTAGGAACTCCAAAAATTTGTGTTAAAAATTCCTATCAGGTGCTTGGCTGATCCCTAAGCTGTATAAGCACAGGGCAAAATTCTGAAAGGCCCTGTAGAGAACACCACACAGGTCTGGTGAGATAGAAATTGGAGTTTAGGCTAAGCCAGAGTGCAAAGACCTTGGTCTACTCTTTGGGTTCCAAGCTCAAAAATGTGACATCCTAGAAGTAGGGGTAAAACTATAGCCCTGCTGTAACAAAGTCTAACGTCAAGTTCCCACATGATCAAAGTGATCTACCAATAATTTAACTGACAGTCAGAACAAAACTCAGCACTCTAGTGGAAAACAATATAATGTCAAGGCTGACAATATATCATCCAAAATGTGATTAAGCAGGAAAAGGTGATATAAGAGATTAAGTAATTAACAAGATCCAGAGAATATTTACACGTAGGAGTTAATATGCAACACAATAAATGTAGTAAAGAAAATAGGAACAAAAAGGAGGAAAAGGTGGACAAATTGGATGAAAAAATGGAGTATTTAAATGCAGAATTAGAATCTTAAAAAAAATCAAATGTGCATTCTAGAACTGCAACTTGTAATATCTGAAATGAAGAACTCATTGGATAGCTTTAACAGTAGACCAGTACAGAAGATAGGATTAGTGAACGCAAAGGCAGTTTGGTAAGAAGTGTCAAAACTGAACCACAGAGAGAAAAAGAATGGGCAGGATAGAGCATGCAGGACATTCTCTAAAAGTCTAGCACCTTTAATTGGAGATCCAAAAGGAGATATGAAAGAATGAGACAGAAGGAATCTTTGAGAAATATTGGCAGAGAATTTTTCAAATCTGATTAGTGATATCAACCTACAAATCTGAGCTCATAGAACTCTAATACAGAACAAATACAAACAAAATCACACCTATAAACACTTTGTAATCAATTGCTGAAAACCAAAGACAAATAGAAAACCTTGAAAGCAACCAGCAAGAGAGGCTCAGTACTTTCAAAGGAGCTATGAAAAGACTGACTTTCCCCACCTTCTCTTATTTCCTTCCTGCCTCCTCACGTGCTGGACAGACCAGCAATCCCAGCTCCTTCAAGAGCAAATGATTTTCTAGTATTATTTGTCTTGAAAGGCCTCAAATTTTAAAGATTTTGTTAAAGACAGATAGAAGGATGACAAGAACAAAGAAATATTTCTGGGCTAGAAAGTTTCAGTCCAGATTGTTGCAAACTCCACGAAAGCAAGCCTCATATCTCCCTTGTCCATGCAATTTACATATAGCTTAGGACAGTGTGTGCCACAGAGGAGCCATTCCATCACATTTTGAGTTATGAATAAATAATAAAATATTGAAATCTATGTCTAATACACCATGGACCAAAAAATATGGGAGTAAACTTCACTATAAATTAGGAGTGTATAATTAAACATTATTCAACATTATAAACCTTGTTTAAACATTACATAAATAGTATAAAGTGATATTTATAAATATCATAAATCCATTCAGAAAAACTTATTTGAGAAAGGAATCATGATTCTTAATAAGATTCCACCTGATATGGAAATTTGTCTGACTTTATTTCAGGCACTTGCAAATATTTTTCAGTAAATTGTTTTTTTAAAGGTCTCTCTCCATTCTCTTGTCTTTTTTTTTTTTTTCTTCTTTTTGCAGGGGAAGATTTGCCCTAAGCTAACATCTATTGCCAGTCTTCCACCTTTTTTCTCTCAGGCCCCCCCGCCCCACCATACACAGGGGCTTTTTCAAAGCCCCAGTACATAGCTGTGTATAGTCATAGGTTCTTCTGGTTCTTCTGTGTGAGCTGCCATCACAGCATATCTACTGACAGACAGGTGGCATTGTTCTGTGACCAGGAACCAAACCCGGGCCAATGAAGCAAAGCAGCCAAGTTTTAACCAGTAGGCCCTCAGGGTTGGCTCATTTTTTTTTTTTCCTAAATCAAATTTTTATAATTTATCCTTCTAGACAATCAAATTTCAAGCAAGAGAAACTGGTTTCTAGATAGCTTGTCATACACTTGGAATTGCCTTAAAATTTTCTTTTATCATAAGCTAAATCACTTGACAAGCCACGTTCTTTAAAGCTAAAAAATGGGAGGCGGGGGCAAATGGCAAATATTTTTAAATTGAAGTTCTAACCAAGGTATTATAATGCCCTTTGACCTTGCTCTCAAACAGTAGAGATTGAGGAAGCAGACCTAGAAAACATAATCTGGAAGCTTAATCTTAAAAGAATATAGTTGATCACAAATGGAATGAACGTGAGAAAAAAGAAGATCGTTCACCATCTCCCGTTACTAGTATCTAGTAGCAGGGGTGTGATTAGTAAGCAAAGCGTCTCTCAGAGCAATTTCTATTATACGCACTAAACTTTGGGCTACTAAACAGCGTACATTGGTTCAAACTTCTGAAGGTGACCTTGCTTTAGCTATTGTGTAATAGTTTAGGAGTTAGCCCAGGATTCTCTTTTATTTAAAGCTAAGATGGCATTCCTCCTCCCACAAATTGCACAATCAGATACAAAAAATTGAAAACTTATGTTACAGTAACTCATTGTTAGTTTTTAATTATATTGTCTCTTTGATAATTCTAGACAAGTTATTTGAACCAGATGTGTCTGTTTGAAGACATTTAAAGTACTTCTGTGGTACCACAGCTATACACATAAAGAAATAAGCAGTATGAAAATTTGACTTTCCCACAATTTCATCATTCAATGTTCCCTCTGGGAAAGAGTCTTATTTCTGGTATTTTTATTCATTTTGTTTATAGATCTCTTACTATGTGTTATGTTGGCCACAGTGCTAAACACAGTACAAAGATAAATGAGACAAATCTCTGCCCTCAGAGTTCAAAGTCTACTGGAGGAGAAAGACAAACTATAACATTATATTGATCTTGATACAATGCTGTGCTCTGATAGAAGCAATTACAGATAGAGGACCTGATCCAGAAAGCAGGATGGGTGTGAGGGGGACTCAGCTTTGCGACAGAGAATAAACATTGGAACCGCATCTTGAAGGCTGAACAAAAGCTAGCTCAGTAAGGATGTTTGGGGAATGATAAAAAGGGCAACTGTTTCACAAAGAAGGATCATGCAAAAACTGTGCAGAATGAGAATGGCAGGCCATCTATCATATTGTATGAGTTGAGACCAAATAATAGGTACATATAGGTAAAACTGATTTAGCATAGAATTTTTTCATTGCTAAATATGAATAATCACGAAATGATGTAGACACATATGTCCCTATTGGCCAACAAAATTTTAAGTCTCGTATAACTGATTATACTGGTATAATCAGTATAAGTGATTATAGTATTAGATCTTTAAAATTAATAAAATTTGAAGATGCTTTGGAAATTTTTTCCAATCTATCTTTTTTAAAAAACCTGTGATAGAGTTTTTGTCCTTAAATCATGCCAAATATTCCTTTCATCTAGTTACATATTGTAACTACATCTCTTCGTAAATTAAGAGGAATGTGGGGATCCTACCCACTCTTGTAAATTGAGACACAAATTTTGAAGACTGTAAATGTATGGAAGGAAGTACTTAGCACTATTATTTCTCTACAGACATTAGGATTGTACCTCTTGGGAGCCAAGGAGACATCAGTTTCCTCTGCAGTCTTCCTGAGTGATCCAGACACAGCTCCATTTGGACTTGGCTAATAACAGAAGACTATATAAATCCCACAGACTCTTCCTATGTCCCAAACCACCTTATTTTAGGGTCACATATGTATGTTTGTATTTGAAAGAAAGCTGTTCTATTCCTAAACATTGTGGAGAAGATAAAACACTGCTTTCTTGAAATAGTAGGAAACAGTACAACCTACCAGCCATTTTTATTCATGATGACTTAGACACAAGTCCCTTCACATTCCTACTTCAATTTCAATTTACTTGTTAGTCAAATAAAAAAGTTAACATGCCGGAATAGATGAATAACAGAGGGGCACTGGAGTGAGAGGCATTTTATACTTTAAAATGATCAAGTTCTTCTGTTTAATCCTAGCCATCACTGCTGGAGTTTAGGATAGTGTTTTCTTTCTCTGTAAATTCCACCTCTATCATCACCAGCTCCGGACAGAACCAGGCTCTTAATTACATTTTCTATCTGTAATTAACTGCATCTAACAGAAAAATGATAAGAAAAAAATGACTTTCGGGATTGGTAAATTTTGCCATTCTGGTTTTAAAAGTTTTTGTTTTAAACAATGTTATGAAAGAGATAGTCTAACATATTTATTAAAAGTCTAAAATATTTATTAAAATGTTCTTGAGATTTCTGAAGCCAATCGTCATGAAGACCTGTGTACATTCGAATGATCATAGCTGTGACCAGAAGGGTAATAGACAGCATATCAATGAAACTCAAAATATAAGATTAAATATCAGAAAGAATCATAGATCACCTACCTCGACATCCTTGGTTGTAAGGAAACTGAGACCGGAAAGGATATGTGACATTCCTAAAGGTCACAGTGGTTGAGTCAAAATGCTCGGTGATTCCATAACCTAACCTTTGAGCTAGTGTGCTCTGGTATACACATAATAGACTAGCACTCATTTACAAATATTGATGATTAGAAGTAATATTTAACACTGAATTTATTCATTTATTATTTCCTTTTCAATCCTTCAGAAGGGTCCAGTGACATATACAGGCATTTTATGAAAGAAGAAATTAACACACACAGAAAATAAAAGTCATAAATTATATGAAGGCAGTCATACCAAGTGTTTCTCACTTCTTTTGGTACCAATACCACCTAAACCAACTCTACTCCAATCATTCTTTCAGTGTTTATAAGAGTTATATTGTATTATAGTATATCTCATTTTAGTGAATTAATTTCACATCTTTCCCCGGGAGGCTCAAAAGGTTCCAATACCTTTTTTTAAGTACCTCACAGGACTCCGTATAGGAGAGTAGAAGTATTAAGTAGTCAAAATATTGTGAAAAAAGATTGTGTATGTCTCATTGCCAAAAGCATTGTTTTCAGTATAAAGATTTTTGACATCAGAACAAAAATGAATAGCTACTACAATCTTACCTCAAACTTAACTTGAGAGGGTTTCTTTTAGCAATAAGTAGAATGCATCTGGTTATTGCTAACTGATTTGATTGAATTCATTTCAAGGAATATACAAAATCCCATATGTGAGTGGGAGCAATGTCAGTATCATACACTCATCAGCAGGCTGTAATTTCCATAGAAAAGAAACTTCTGTTTCCACTGTAGGCAGTCAATTATCTTTTATGAGTCCTTGTGATACTAATAAACCCTATGACTCTACCCCTGAGATCTCACATAACAAGATTGAGTATAATCAATCCAAAACAAATAACTTTGATAACCAAGGAAACATAAAACAGTCTTTTCAAATAGAAAAAGAATACATGAAGTTATAATCTTACTTAGCAATTCAAAATGAAAGGTCAAATCATGTCCCTGGGCCAGGAACTAGGAATGACTATTGTTAGACAGTAATTTAATAAGTGAATGAATGGCCAACTGGTCTCACAGTCATGGTAACTGATTTCTCTGTGACTATACTGAAAACAGATTCGCCTGAGAAAGTAGAAGCTCTCACTTTATTCCTACAGCCTGGATTTCATATAAGAAAACATTGAGGCATAAACAAGAACTTGCTGCTAACATTTTCAATATTTTCTGTTAAAAACATGATACTTAGGATGTCTGTAGCAATGGTGAACACTTGATTAAATATTGTACACTCTGGTTATTTTTATCAAAGCAGTAAATAGACTTATACTAAACTACAAAGCATAAAATTTTCAAACAAGGATTCCAAGCTATGCTTTTGAGCTGATATTAGAAGCAAATTTGTACGAAAACATATCTACCTATAAAATAAAGTCTTCCAATTAGATTTATAAAACGTAAAAGATAAAAGGTAGATTTTGACATGTGGACAGGCCACATAGAAAAAGCAATATACTTCCCACATTTTAATGGCATCTAAACATATGCTACATTAAAAAATATATATATATCCTTAAATTAAATATGTAAAATATATATTAAATTAAATATACTTATCATATACACATATATCTCCTTACCAGTAATAAAGGTGAGAACTGATAAATGCCATAGCAGTGCATGAAATTCTGAGGCTGTGAGGTTAATAGAGGGATATTAAATATACAATTTAGAACAAACTTAGGATTTATTAGGATTCATGATAAGATTTACACTTTAGATTCAAAGATTCCCATCCGTTCCTCTTTGAAGTAAGTTTTAACTGAAAGCTTAGTAGGACTAAGATTTTTTTAACCTGATAAATGAGCTACTTCTTGGAGTGGTGGGGAGATACAAGGTTTAAAAAAAAAGAAGGAAAAATCAGAAACATTGAAAAATCTGAAGGGTCACAGGAATATTCCAGTCAAGAAGGAGAAATTTAAGATGCAGAAGCGAGAATAAAGCTGCAAGAAAACTGAGAGTAAAGAGCTTTCAAATAGAAGGACCCAAAACATCATGTTTATTTTACAGACAATGAAACTGAGGTTTAACAGGTTCTATAACTTCTCCATAGTAAGTTGGCTTCATGCCAGAAATGGACCTAGAACCCTCACCGCACAATCCTTCTTTGAATGTGCTTTCACTTTTACTGAGCAAAAATTTCTTTCTTTCTTGGTCCCTGGGACACTATGGTGCTATGAGGCTACCTCTATGATGGGAAAACAACCAAGTACATCCTGAAGCATTCTTTTCTCCATCAGGGCCTGGTCTCACTGTAAAACTGAACTGATAAGGCTCCTGAAGGCAGAATTCCTTTGAAAGAGAACTTTTTCCCCTGACTGCTCCAACCTAAAAGGAGTAATCAAATTTAAAACTACAAAGATAATGCTTCTTTAAATAGGTTTACTCTATGAATAAATTATCAGATTTTTTAGTCAGTTTTTTCCTCCCTGAAGGAAAAGGTATGATAATCCCATGAAATGAAACCAACTAGAGTCATTAAAAAACACAGTTTTTTCATGTTCAAACAAACCTTGGGAGAAACTATATGGGCAAACCTCGGGAGAAAACATACGGGCTCTTTGGAATATAAGAGAAAGAAATCATGCTAAGAAATGGGGACAAAGCATGTGACCAACGATAGCATATGTATTCAAAGTTTTTGTCAAACATGAATTTTGAAATCAGGTAAATGTTAGACACACTTCCTATTTTCATTGAACTTAGGAGGAAGCTAAGCAATCCATCAAGCAATCAGAATAAAGGATGCTATATGGAGACATATAGAAGAACACCAACAGGGTAGTCACTATACTTCACTGCACATCAGAATCACTGAGAGTTTGTTAAGAAAACACAGACAGATGGCC
This sequence comes from Equus quagga, assembly GCF_021613505.1. Lineage (NCBI taxonomy): Eukaryota > Metazoa > Chordata > Mammalia > Perissodactyla > Equidae > Equus > Equus quagga. The sequence goes on from NC_060267.1 coordinate 43,036,596, forward strand.
CCCAAATCCAGTTTTTTATTTAGCAGGTCTTGGATGAAGCCACTAAATTTTTATTTCTAACAATTCCCCAAAGGATTCTGATGCAGCTCATCTACACCTTGAGAACCAACTTCTAGGGAAGCAAGAAAATTCTCTTAGAAGTTTAAGCTTATTTAAGTTATGCAATATGGGAAAGATGAGTAGAAAGCATGACTAAACACATATTTTAAGCTATTAATATCTAATAGAAACAAAGTAGCTCAAAAATAGTCAATGAGTAAAACTTCTGTTCCTGGCCATGAGGGATTTCTACTTCTGCCCATGATAAAGTAACTAGTATCCAACTGAGGTTTTTAAAGTCAGCAACTGTAAAATGGGACAAAATATATGAAGAAGCAATTTTCAGATGATGGACAACAGGCAGCATAGGACTGTGCTCCCTGAGAGAGAAAAATCCCTCAGAGAGAAAAATACATGAGATAAGCTCAACAATGACCTTGGCTTTTTGACTGAGGGCACTTGCCTGACAGAGGTACAGGGAAGGAAGACCTCAAGAAGGCCCCATGGGTCTCAATAAGCTGATAAGGCAGATATCAGACTTTGATGTTTCCACAGTGGCTGGAATTTGTAAGGTAGGCTACCAGAGAGAAGGGACCTAAGAAAGAAAGAAGGGCAAACAGATAGACAGAAAGACAAGAAAGAAAGAAAGAGAGGCTTCATACAGCTCCTCTTAATTTTATCCAAATACTAATATGCACATGCATAGGAAAAAGATAAGTGAGGTGTTCCAGAGAAGAGGTGCTAGGGATCTATGAGCTGAATGGAGATTCTAGAGCTATACAGAGACATAGAAATTCTGACCAGCCGGAACGGAGAGACCTTGCTGAATATATAGGGCTAAAGTAGTAGCTACTCTGAAGCACTCTTGAAAAGCTTAAAAATAAACTTTAAAAAGATCATGTTGCTCTACTAGTAAATTAATTGCCTGCCAGAATAATATGAAGGGTGATCAAATCCAGATACAACGACATAGCATCCAGAATGGGCAATATATAATCAAAAATTACTAGACAGGCGAATGAGCAAGAAAATGTGACCAATAACCAGGGAGAATAAAGTCACATATAACAAATGAAACAAGGCATTGAAAACAGCAGACAGTGACTTTAAAACATTTATTATTTCTAGGACATAAAGAAAAAATTTAGTCCATTCTGAACAAAAATGAACTTTCAGCAGAAAAAGAATGAAAACTATTTTTAAAAGAGGAAAAAGAAAAGAACCAGAAGAAATTCTAAAACTGAAATTGAAAACATTTGAAAAGAAATAGTCACTCAAAACTTAGCATAAAAACAGACTGTAGGAAACCAAAGAAAAGGTTAGTGATTTTTGAGGAGAGACAAATAGAAATCTGAAAAACCGATTAAAAAGGGATTAAAAAATAGAGCCTCGGTGACCTGAGAGACAATGGCAACTAGTCTAGCATACGTGTAATTCAAATCCCAGAACAGGAGAGTGTTGGGGAGGAAAACGTATTTGAAAACATAAAGGCTGCAAATTTCCCAAATTTGATGAAGAACAGTAACACAGAGATCCAAGAATCTCAATCAGCTCCAAAGAGGATAAATACAAACAAAACCCTAGCAAGGTACATAATTGACAAACTGCTTAGAGTAAAGAATAAAGAGAAAATATTGAAAACAACCAGAGAGAAATATTACATGCAGGAAAACAATAATGAATTACAGAAGACTTCTCATAAGAAACAATGAAGTCTAGATGACAATGCACTTTTGAAAGTGCTGAGAGAGTGGGAAAAGGTGGGGGGAGGCAATCCCATATTGTACACCCAGTGAAAATATTTCACCCTCTGAAGAAAGTAGTATTTATATAGAAAGAATGGAAAGAATTCATTAACAGCAGAACAATAAATTCTGAAAGAACTTCTGGATATATGGTATTAACATTGAATACAAACTTGAATCTACAGGAAAAATAAAGAGTACCAAAGGTGGCAAATATGTGTGTAAATATAAAAGATTACAGCTTTCCTATAATTTTTTATAAAGACAAACAACTGTTTAAAACAAAGAAGTTTCTATTGTGGGGTTGATAACGTATGTCTATAAAACATGATAACAGTAGTAAAATGGAGGTGGCAAATGGTATTAAAGCTAACCATATTAATAATTATGTTATATGTAATAGTCTAAACTCTCCAACTGAAAAAGGAAAGGTTGTCAGACTGAATAAAAAAGCTGGACTCTGCTCCATGCTGTCTACAAGACACACGCTTTAAATATAAGGACACTGACAGGTTGAAAGTCATAGATGGAAACAATGCACTGTGAAAAGAGTCAACATAAGAAGTCTGGAGTAGCTATATTAGTAGCAGATGAAGTAGACTTACTTCAAGACAAAGAATACTACCGAAAATAATGCTTTTTCATAATGATAAAAGGGCCAATTGAATAGAAATCATAATAAATGAGAAACCCACGTGTACCTAATAACACAGCTTCAAAATACGTGAAGCAATACATTGACAGAATTAAAGAAAGAGAAATCCACAGAAATTGTTTAATATCAACACCTCCCTCTCAGCAATTTACAGAAAATTCATACAAGACCAAGCAGTAAAGAAAGAAAAGATTTAAACACCATAACCAACTTGACCTAATTCATATTTATGATCACTATACAGAACTGAATTATACATACACTCTTTAAGTGCATATGAAATATTTACCAAGATGGACCATATGTTGTACCATAGAATAAACTTAAATAAATTTTAAAGATTGAAATCTCATGGAGTACATTCTCTAAACACAACAGAATTAAATTAGAACTCAATAAAAAGAAGATCTTTCAATATCCTTTGGGTTTAATTTATTCATCTAGGAAGTAGAAGGAAGGAAATAGAAAGCTGAAATCAATAATATAAAAAAGGCAGACAATATAAAAACTGAAGCCAAATTGTTTCTCTGGAAAGATCAATAAAATCAGGAAGCCCCTAGGAGGGGTTATCAAGGTGCAGGGGAGGGGAGGAAGAAGCAAGGGGGTGGGGGGGAAGGAGGAGGAGGAAGAGGAGAAACAGCAGCAGGAGCAGGAGGAAGGAAGGGAGGGAGAAAGCAAAATTTATTAAAACCATAAATGAGAGAAAAATAATTGAAGAGGCTACAGCCATTAAAAGATAGTAAGGGAGGCCGGCCCCATGGCCAAGTGGTCAAGTTCACGTACTCAGCTTCCACGGCCCAGGGTTTCACTAGTTCCGATCCTGAGCATGGATGTGGCACCACTCATCAGGTCATGTTGAGGTGGCATCCCATATAGCACATCAGAGGCTCTCACAACTAGAACATACAACTATGTACAGGAGGGCTTTGGGGAGAAGAAGAAGAAAACAGAAGATTGGCAACAGATGTTAGAGCAGGTGCCATTCTTTAAAAAAAAATTTTTTTTCAAAGGAAAAAAAGGATAATAAAGGCATATTATGGATAACTTTATGCCAATAAATCCAACTTAGATGAAATAGCTGAATTCTTTGAAAGACAAAGCTTATCAAAATTGATGGGCCAGCCCTGGTTGCCTAATGGTTAAGTTTGGCATGCTCGCTTTGGTGGCCTGGGTTTGTTCTGTTCCTGGGTTCTGTTCCTGGGTTCAGACCTACACCACCCATCTGTCAGTGACCATGCCATGGCAGTGGCTCACATACAAAAAGAGGAAGATTGAGAATGGATGTTAGTTCAGGGTGGATCTTCCTCAGCAAAAAAAAGAAAAAAAGACATCAAAATTGAGAAAATATGAAACAGAAAACCTGAATAGACTTATTTCTATTAAGGTAACTGTAATAAAAAAAAGATTCCACAAAGAAAACCACACCTAGATGATTTCCCCAGTAAATTGTATCAAATATTTAAGAAATAAATAATACAATTTTGCATATTGTCCTTCAGTAGAAGGGATGAGGATAGAATACTCCCCAGATTGTTTAGAGGCCGGCATAATTTTGATATCAAAACTAGACAAAAATATTACAAAGAAGAGAAAACTGCAGACCAATATGCGTCATAAACATAGATGCAAAAATCCTTAACAAATTTAAGGTATTGAATTTGGCAATATATGAAAAGAATAAAACTCAATGGCCAAATGGTGTTTATCCCAGGCATGCAAAGTTGGCTTAGCATTTGAAAACCAACTAAGTCAGCACAACAACAGGTTAAAGGAAAAAAGCCGTATAATCATTTCATGGATACAAAAAGTATTTGGCAAAATTATGCACTAGTCATGATAAAAGTTCATAGCATATTAGGAATAGAACGGAATTTACTCAATCTGATAAGGGCATCTATTTAAAAATCTACAGCTTTCTTGGTGGTGCAACATTGAACACCTTTTCTCTTAAGATCCTATGCAAGAGGTCTTATACAGTGCAATAAGGCAGGAAAAATATAAATTCCGTAAAAATTAGAAAAGTTGTTTCTATTTACACAAAACATGATTATTTATGTAAAAATATCTGAGGTAATTTATGAAACAACTATTTAGTGAATTTCGCAAGTTCTCATTATGCAAAATCAATTTATTTCTATATACTTACACCATACAATTAAAAAATAAAATTTAAAAATTATATTCACAATAACATCAAAACAACATAAATTCAACAAAATATCTGAAGGCCTATATAATGAAAACTTCAAAGAAATGCACAGAGAAATTAAAGACCTAGGTAAATGAAAGCTATATTAAATGCATGGATTGAAACATTCAATATTGTTAAGTTGTTAATTCTCCCCAAATTAACCTATAGATTGGAATACAGACTAATTATCATCCCAGCAGGATTTCACTAAAATTAACAAGTTGTTTCTAAAATTTAAATGGAAATGGACAGAGTCTACATTACTCAAAATCATCTTGACACTGTCATTTCAAGATTTACTAGTAAGTTACAGTAATTAAGATATTGTGGTGTTGGCATAAGGATTGCCAGCTAGATTGACTGAACAAAAGAGAAGATCCAGAAATAAACATACTTAAACAGTCAATTGATTTGAAAGGGATACAAATATTCAATAAGGAAATAAAGATTTTTTCAACAAAACATGCTGAAACAACTTGCTACCCATATGGAAAAAAATCAACTTCAACATGTGTCTTATACCATACAGAAAAATGATCACAAAATGCACACACTGAAAATGCTAAACTAATAGACCAAAATGTAGAATCTAAATCTAAAACATTTAGGAGAAAATATATCTTTGCAACTTGATGTAAGGCAAATATTTCTTAGGCGGAATGCAGAAAGCAATAACTACAAAGAAAAAAAAAGATTTCTGTTCATTAAGACAGCATTAGAAAATAAATCGCCAAGCTACCAACTAAGAGAATATGTTGCAATATGTATCTGACAAAAGAGGTGTATCCAGAATATATAAAGAATGCCTATGGGGCCAGCCCAGTGGCCTAATGGTTAAATTTGTGTGCTCTGCTTCAGTGGCCCAGGGTTAGTGGGTTTGGATCCTGGGCATGGACCTGTATACTGCTCATCAAGCCATGCCATGGCAGCATCCCACATACAAAATAGAGGAAGATTGGCATCGATGTTAGCTCGGGGACAATCTTCCTCACCAAAAAAGAAGAATGCCTACAACTCAGTGAAAAAGAGACAATCTTATTTTAAAATGGGGGAAATTTTGGATACTTGACTAAGAAAGTTACATGAATGACAGCAAACACAAGAAAAAAGCTCAGCACATTAACTACGGAAGTGCAAATTAAACCACGATAAGATCTGCTACATATCCACTACAATGGACAAGATTTAAAACTCACAACACTAAAAATCAAAAAGAATGTGGAATAAATAGAATATTCTATATATTATCAGTGGGAATATAAAGTGGTTCAATTACTTTAGGAAAAGGCTTGGCAATTTCTTACATTTCCTGTCATCTAACCTATAATCTAGCAATTCTCCAACAAAAATGAAAATTTATATCCAAAAAGGAAATTGTACACAAATGCTTATAGCAGTTTGACTTATAATAGCTAAATATTAGGAACAACTCAAATGCTCATCGACAGGAGAACAGATGAACAAATTGTGGTATATTCATATAATGGAATATCACTCAGCAATAAAAAGGAGTAAACTACTTATACATGCAACAATGTGGGTAAATCTCAGACATTATGCTTGGTGAAAGAACTGGGACACCAAAGAAATCTACTATGTGATCCACTTTATAAGAAGGTTTAGACCAGACCAAACTAAACTATGGTGGGAAAAAAATCAGAACAGTGCTTGCCAAGGGTTGGAGTTATGGGAAAGGTCCTCAGGGAATGTTGCAGAAATGGAAATATTCAATGTCTTGACTGGTGTGTTGGTTGTACAGGTGAATGCGTTTCCCAAAACTCAAATTGTACACTTAATATCTGAACGTTTCATTCTATGTAAATTTCACCTTAATAACAACAATAGTTAAAAACCCTAAAGCCACAAGTATGATCAGTGTGGGATGATATGGTAGAAAGAACTTTGCCCTGTGATGTAGAAAAGGTGAAAATGAGGCCAAAATATACCAAGCAACCTTAGAAAATCACTTTAACTTCTCAGTGCTTCAGAGACATATTTTAAAAAATAGACATTAATATCTACATTTCATTTAGTCAATATTTAAGAATCTACTACATGCCAGGCATTCAATAAGGGATTGTACTACTTCACAGGCTTATTATAAAGTTCAAAGGAGAATATGAAAGTGAGTTACAAACGATGAGACTGTATACAAATGTTATGATTTGTTACTGAGTCAAGTAACAGAAACCACTTCACAGGGAAAAAAAATGATATGCTCATGGCTTCAAATTAGAGGGACATCCTGTGTAGCAGTGACTAATTTCTGCTTTTTAAACATGAAAGAACACAAGAGATCTTAGATGAGAGGAAATATTTTTAAAAAGCAAACTACAAACAGCCCTTTTAGTTTATGATCACAGAAAGGGCTCTTATTTGTGCAATTAAAGCTGGTTGCCAAGGGACGTAGCAACCGAAAAGCCTTTAATATCAAAAGCCTAAAGATCAAGAATTGAAGCCCCTGGAGTAGAGCAGTTGACCCAGAATGAGTCAGAGGGAAACGTTCTAAACAAATGAACGGAGGTAAAACCAGGATTGGAATAGATAGTCCTATTCTTACTCATTTTAAAGTTGTTCCATATGTGCAATAAATTAAAATATGCAACTCTTTAAACAAGAATAACCATTTATTTGCAACAATTTTTTTCAGTTATAAAATACGTAGTTTAAGTCTATAGCTGTCTGTCTATAGGCAGACAGTCCATTATGGTAGCTGCTTCCACTTCATTCTGACTCTTAATTGGAATATCAACTCATGCACCTAAAATGCAAAACAGGGGCTGGCCCCGTGGCCGAGTGGTTAAGTTCGCCCGCTCCGCTGCAGGCGGCCCAGTGTTTCGTTGGTTCGAATCCTGGGCGCGGACATGGCACTGCTCGCCAAACCACTCTGAGGCATCGTCCAGCATGCCACAACTAGAAGGACCCACAACGAAGAATATACAACTATGTACTGGGGGGCTTTGGGGAGAAAAAGGAAAAAAATAAAATCTTTATAAAATGCAAAACACAACTCTTGCTAAAGATGTTTTAATAAATTCCCCCAAACCTGGCTCCTTGGGATGTAAATTAAATTTATGAAATAGTTATATCACTCAAATTAATTTAGTCAATTTTATTTTAACAAACACTGTTCCTTTTTAATTCCAATTCTGACAAATACATTGCATAATTTTAATAGGACATGAGGTAGCAGTGGAGACAGAAACTGTTTCAAAATAGAGACTGGAATTATTGAGTACTACTCCCTTTGCTGACCTTTCCTTGCTTTCTTCTTGCAGTAAATATTTCTAAAGCAATTGCAAGTGAAAACTCTATTAAAAAGTACATTATTTATATCTATATGCATCTAGCTGAGGTTTAAATCTTGTTTTCCAAAAGTGTGGCAGTGCCAGTCATGGGATGTCCTGTGAACTTAGGATACCAAGAGCCATCAAATAAAGATTTCAAAAGAAATATCAGCCAACTTATTAAGTAAAAGTAAGATAAATTACTAGAAAATACCCAAAGTCAATGAGACAATACCCCCCATGAATGTCTTACAGAGCAATGTATTTTGGAGAATTCTATTTGAATATTAAATATCCTTATGATGGCAACATAACACAACTTACCAAAAAAATAAAGTTGACAAAAACAAGCTAGAGTCTACTTTTATACATTTTCAGAATAGCGATAAGGCATAGGTATGTGTTCTGTCAATAAAGAAATATGAGTATAGGTTCTTCTTCCAAAACAAAAAACGGCTGAAAACATCCTTTGTAGCATGAAGAGTTTCATTACACCCACGAAAACTCTTGAGGAATATTGCCTTGCCTTATGGGCTCATTAAAATGCATTTGACATTGTGGGGGATCAACTGCTATCAGGATTACTACAAATTCTCAAGATCTCATTCATCAAGTGCATGGGTAAAAGCAAGTGGAGCATGTATGGAATCATCATAATGGTGATAGTAAGTGGATTAAAGAAAATTTAGAAATCTAAACCTTAACATTAGTACCTACTATTTCCTGATAGTCTACAACCATTTACATTGCACATGCTTTATTTTATGACCTCCTTACACTGACCCTCAAGGATTTTCATATCCCCATTTAAGGAAAAGAAACCAGCATTCAAAGTTTAAGTAACTTGCCCAGAGTTACATAACTACTAATGGCAGAGGCAAGATTTAAACCCAAGACAGCCAACTTCAAGACCTATGGTTTGCTATTTGTGTTTTTTACCACATCCACAACTAACCTGTAGTGTTTACGGTCTACCATTTCTCCATTCCATAAACAATTTATAGCCCCACAGCAAAGCCAACCTGTAACACCTTGGCTTAACCAGCCCTAATGGAGTCAGTCACCTATGTATGTATTATTTCTCCAGGTGGCTGAAGGATCACGTGCAGCCAGATGACTCAAATCTATTCCACCTGCGTATGAACATAATGATTCAGAAACACATTACCCTATCTTTCAAAACAGCACAGCCTTAGCTTAAAGTTTAAAAAAAAGTCCTAAGACCTCAAAAGACTGGTTAATGCGGAGATAAGACTAGCGGATACATTGCAAATTAACAGTTATATCAAAATACTGATGCTCTCCAAAGGCTAAACTGAAACAAGAAAAATTTTAATCTGTTGCGATTCTTAATTTTAGCACAAGTGAGAGTAAATAGAAATAAAACATTTTGAATAATGAGATTTGGTTGGGTCAGTCTCTCATAGCTGGATATGAATTGGGGCCTCAAGGGGTTTGCAAATGCTTTGTTAATTTCCCTCTGTATGTGCACTTATCTGGCGGCAACATGAGATAGAAATGTATGGCATCACTTTTGAAAAAACAAAGAGATAAGCTTAAACAGTGAGTACTTACTCTACTCTTATCTTCCTTTAAGTGAATATTTTTTTTTCATTTCAGTAACATGGACATCAAGCATCAGATCATTTCTCAAAGGAAAACACTGCTGTCCTTGCTTATATTAGAATAGTCTTTGGATCTAGCTAATGTTTGGTTCTTAGCGGTCTTGTTGGTTTCATTTTCTAAAAGGTAACCGTTAGTTACTCAATAACATAGGCCTGTACAGAAGCAATCTGCCTTCAAAGAATTTTAGAAATAAGTGAAAACAGAGACTCTTTAAGCAAGAGAATCATATGGGCAAAGATTAATTCAGGGCCCTATCTCTTCCCCACCCAACCCCCCATCATCTTTCCTCTCACTCAATTGAAGTGTTTCAATATACTGGCTATTTTCGTGCTTCGTAATCCTCCCTGGACAGAAAGCAATCTAACTTGCTTTAGCAGGCAAGTCTTTGTCATTTTCCCCAAAAATAAATAGTAAAGGAAGAGACATTGAGAACAGGAGGGCAAAAGGGGATATTCTTTGGACAGAGGAAAAAGGCTGTCTGGTGCCCTTCAAGTCATATGACATAAAACTCCACTGTGTGAGTCCAGCTCTGAAGAAATAGGGAATTTTGTACTGCAGATCTAAAGTTTGCAGCTTATGTTTGAATATTAGACATCTAACTACTTGGCTGACATTTAAACATATGGTTAACATATGCCAAATTTGTTTAAAGTTGTGTCCAAAAGTTCAAATGTAGATGACTAAAAGTCCTTATTCGTGTTTTCTTATTATATTCTCCTGAAGATAAATCAATGCCAATATGTCTGTGTGTGTGGCGGGGTGAGGGGGAGGGGGGGATGAAGGATGGTTAGAGGGAGGGGAGAAAAATCCTTCTTTGTTTTTCCTTCTCCTTCCTTAGCAAATGGGGAAGCAAGATAGAATACCGAAAGTCTCGCAGCAAAGCAAGTCTTTGTGACCGATAGAACATACATTTTAGACGAGAGATGAAAATAAGGGCACAGCTTATCCAGAGTAATGTAAAACTATCACAATTCCATAAAGAGGTGACTACAATAGGGTAGATTTTTTTTTTTAATGAGCAGATATGTAAAAGCCAGTCAAAGTTTATTTGAAATTTTGGCAATTATGTTTAGCCTGTATAATAAATTTTCAGTGGTAGAAAAAATATTAGAAAACTAAAATAGGTAACTTTATAATTATACAACAATTTGTATTGTTACTTTGTGGCCCAGTACTTTTTAAATGGCATGCTTTGATTATTTGAATCTCTCAGAACAGTCCAAGAAAGTAGATATTTATTATCATCTCCATTTTACCGATGTACTAAGAAACTGAATATTTTGGCCAAGTCAACAGTGCTAGAAGATAGTGGAGCCAGGCTTCAAACTGAGGCATTTTGGGCCCAGAATTCATACCCTTAACCACAATGTCATATTGATTGATGCTTTGTGCTGGAAGAAGCGCTGAACTGATCAAGTCACTGTTACTATTACATTGAGAGGGCAAGAAGTAGAGCCCATCCTCAGAAATCTAAGGATTATTTTAAATTCTTCTTATACCCATCTATCCATCCACCTTCACCCAGTCATTAGAAGTAGAAAGAGCTAAAAAAAAAAAGACCCCAAACAAACAACACCCCCCCACAAGATGCCACATTTGACTTCCTATAAGACAACCTCAGCAAAGGGAAGTAACCAGCCTTGTGTGGAAGAAAGAGTGCACTCTCCAGTGTCATTAATGTGACAAACACACAAAAGTGGGTTAAAGGTAAACAAACAGTGGCTACTGAAAATGTAGTGCTCAGCCTTCTACCATTACCAGAAAAGGATGATCCCGGATATCATGCTAACTAGTTCTCTAACGTTAGGTGACAGAAGTTAGAATAAGAGAGATGCTTTTGAAGTACATTCGAGAAGCAGTTTCAAAATGACTTTTGTGTTAGTGAATAAGATTTCATCAGAAGGGCAAGCAAATTTATAAATGTGTTTTTCTGAAATGGATCTGACATTGAACACAAATCCTTCCTTCAGTTGACATATCTACCTTCTGTTTGTGGTCATGCCTAACATATTCCTGTAGTAATACCTTTGTTCAGGTCATTCCCATATAACAAAAATCTTGCCAAACCCATAAAACCTTCTTCAAGGTCAAGCCATTCCTTTTCCTTGAAGCCTTATTTGATCATATGCCTTGTCTTGCATTGAATCCTTACATTGCCCTGTATGTTGTCCATATTTGATGATATCTTGTTATCTAAACTGTAAACTCATGTTGGCCAGATATTTTTATCTACTCAAACACTGAAATAAATTTATACATAAGAGATACTCAGCATACTGAGTAATTTATATTTCTATAATCACCATGTAATCTTTAAAAGGGTGACAGGGGGCCAGCCCTGTGTTCAAGTGGTTACATTCACGCACCCCACTTCAGCAGCTCAGGGTCCTCCGGTTTGGATCCCGGGCGTGGACCTACACACCACTCAACTAGCCGTGCTGTGGCTGCATCCCACGTAGAAGAACTAGAATGATCTACAACTAGGATATACAACTATGTACTGGGGCTTTGGGGAGAAAAAAAAAGTGGAAGATTGGCGACAGATGTTAGCTCAGGGCCAATCTTCCTCACAAAAAGCACACTTTAAAAAAAAAGGACAGAATATATAAAAATTGATTATAAATTAATAGCTAGGAACACAGGTAATGACATTGCTGCATCAAAGCAGATAAGAAGAATAATTTTACAAATCACAGGTAAACATTGGTACTCATGCCGAGATAAATTTAAAGTCCTCTTTCTCACAATGGTCCAGACTCAAAAGGAATTCACAGGGTTCTATGCGACAAGTTTCAAACCCACACTTTTCAAACCAGCACAACATGCAAGCTACAATACTTGTAACCAGCACAGCATATTAGCCACTTATTTACTTATTTTGCAGTCAGCTGCTGGAGTCATGAAGCTGGCCAACAGAGGTTCTGTAGACTTTCAAAGACTGCACCTCAAAGGACTGGCATGTGGCCATCTTTACAGGTTTCCAGTTTCCTAGCCACAATCCTACCCAAGGGGCAGAGTCACAAACATTCCGCTTACTCCACACACAGCAAGAATTTGCTCATTCAGCCAAGGCGCACGAGTTTTAACACCTGCAGTCAAACAAGGTTTGGTTTATGTAACACCATAAAGCAAAAATATGTGGGTAGCTAACAACACATTAAGACTAGCAAACTGTATTTAGGATACTAAGCTTTAACAGCTGTTGCCAGAGGGGATAAAAATGAGGAACGGGAGCAGGGCAAAAGATGGGAGCACAGGCAGATGAGTGGGAAAACCTTAGTATGCAATACCTAAAATCAATAGTCCTGTACAAATCAATAACGCTAACACTTAAACAAATGTGAAAAAGAAACTATGTAAGTGATTCTTCTCTAAATCTTTTAAATATTATAGTGTGCAAGAACATTTCCTTAACTACACAATTGGGAAATAATATCTCCTAGAGTTGTTGTAGGGGCTAAAAGAATGATACCAGCACTTAATACAGTGTCAGACATGTGGCAAATGCTCAAGAAAGTTAAAATTCCTTATAAGTCTTTCAATGAACAAATCCTTTCAAGTGGGGTCTAGAATCAACCTATCTTATGGCGTCTTCTATTCTGGTGAAAACTTTGTTAGTAAAGAACCATTATGGCAACACAGCACTTTCACTAGTTCAGATATTACCCACCAACACCAAGATAGTAGCTGACTTTTGATTAATTATGATGCCATTCTCAGCACTTAATTTATATTAACTTACAGGCATGCCTCGTTTTATTGCATTTCACTTTATTGTACTTCACAAATAATTGCGTTTTTTTTTTACAGACTGGCACCTGAGTTAACATCAGTTACCAATCTTTTTTTTTCTTCTTCTCCCCAAAGCTCCCCAGTATGTACTTGTATATTCTAGTTGCAGGTCCTTCTGGTTGTTCTATGTGGGACTCCACCTCAACACAGCCGGATGAGCTGTGTTGTGTCCACGCCCAGGATCCAAACCGGTGAAACCCTGGGCCGCCGAAGCAGAACAAGCAAACTAAACCACTCGGTCGCATGGACGGCCCCCAATAATTGCGTTTTTATAAGACCTTCCACCAGTGAAAAGATTACGACTTACTGAAGGCTGAGATGATGGAAGCGTTTTTTAGCAATAAAGCATGTTTTACTTAAGGTATGTAGATTGTTGTTTTAGGCATAATGCTATTGCACACTTCATAGACTACAGTACGGTGTAAACATAACTTTTATACATGCTGGGAAACTAAAAAATTTGTGTCACTCACTTTACTGCAATATTTGCTTTATTGTAGTCATCTGGAATTGAATCCATAATATCTCTGAGGTATGCCTGTATTTAATCCTCAAAACAAAGCAAAAAATAACAACCCCACTTATCAGATGGGGAAATTGAGGCACAGAGGCATTCAGTAAACTGCTCAGGTTACACAGATAACAGGGCTGAGATTTCAACCAATGGCTCCAAAACCCATGCCATTTTAACCACTAAGCTATACCGCCTCCAGCATTTGGGGAACTAGAGTCATAATCAAGGTGGCATTGCATCCTTGACTCATAAATCAAAGGAGTTGAGTAAAGGCATTTTTACTCTATTCCTCTCTCTTAAAACAGCTGCAAATAAGAAGAATTTAAATAAAGATAGAACAACCTTAAAACACGAACTCTAAGTACTATTTCCCAAATAAGTTTGAAACAAAATAAGGGAGTAATTCAAAGTGATCAGTGTTTTAATCCTATTTTCCACTTAACAGTGTGGCCTTCGGAAAATGACTCTACTCTTAGCTTTTGATTCTTCAATTAGATGAAAATACAACTACTGTGGTGAGGATTAATCACCTGAAACTACACCCTTTAAGGCTCTTAGAACATGTAAAGTCCATAAATTATTAACAATACTTCTTCCCCTCTCCCCTGAGGACACTAGGGTGAAGGAATGGGAGAAGAAAAAAAGAACCTTAAGTGAAGTGGCATTCTTATTCCTGAAAGCCTTGTTCCTTGCCTATTTCGGGTGGACTAAAAGTATTTGTTGCTCAGCTTCTAATTTTATGTAGGTCTCAGCTCTGACTGCCTTTTAGAAACTCTTAGAGCTTTACAAAAATTGATGCTGGGGGGCCTGCCCCATGGACAAGTGGTTAAGTTTGTGCGCTCCGCTTTGGTGGCCCGGGGTTCACTGGTTCAGATCCTGGGCACGGATCTACGCACCACTCATCAAGCCATGCTGTGGCAGCATCCCACATAGAAGAACTAGAAGGACTTACAACTAGGATATACAATTATGTACTGGGGCTTTGGGGAGGAAAAAAAAAGAGGAAGATTGGCAACAAATGTTAGCTCAGGGCCAACCTTTCTCACCAAAAAAAAAAAAGAAGAAGAAAATTGTCATTGGATCCCCAACTCAGTCCAATTAAATCAAATCGCTGGAAAGTAGGGCCAGGTGTTATAATTTTTTTAAATGGCCTAAGTAGGTGATTCTAATTCAGGATTGAGACCCACTTTGCCAAAGGCTCTTTGGGTTGGCCTATTGAAATGCCTACAGATGTGGTGGTATCATTGGCAGCTACAGGTGCGACAGCTCAAGTTACTTCACAATCACTCAACAGGCTGGGAAGTTTCACAAGGAAGGAATGGGAAGACACCTTCCCGTAAGTAAAGGAGAACAGGTAGAAGGAGATTACAACTAATGAGACTCAAAATGTCAGTATATTTATGGTCGGTCAGGGGCTCATTTCTCTCCTAAAGCACAGCGTTCTTTGCCAAGATTGACTTTAACAACATGGTAGGCCATTTTTTCCCCAAATGCAATCTGAAGACGTCAAAAATAGACAGGGCTGATATGATTCACTCACCCAGTTACAGCCTAAGAAGCTGGACTAGAGAGAGCAGAGGCTTAGCTGGGCCTTCCAAGGAAAAGCCCCATCTTTCTCTTTCCTCAAGGGGACTGGAAGAACAAGGTAAGTTAACTGCCATTTTGGCTGAGTGGTGCCATTTTCCTAGTTTTAAAGCAAAGGCCGCTAATAAAACGTCATGACCCAATGAATGCACAGACTGATTGTTTACCCTCCATCTGAACAGAGGAGTAAGTAAGGGTGTGAAGTAGGAAATTAACACTCTCTCCAATTTCCCAAGTGCAATGGAAAATGGAAATATCCTCATCTCTGGGCCAAAACAGCAATGTCGGGTCATGCAATGTCATCAAGATTCCACAAACTTTTGTTCCGTCACAGCCAGTAGACTTAACAACCAAGCTTCCGGTCAATCAGGAGTGTGAATTGGCCTCATGGCTGTCCTTTATGGTTCCGTGTCACACTGCCTCCAATGTTCTGATACATTCTCCTGAAATTCATGAAATGGCCACTTCAGTGGCTGCCCCCAAAATACTTTGACATGGATCAGAACGGAATATTAACTAATTCAAAGTTATGCTGTCTATATGAAAAGCTGCTTTATTCTACTTCTCATTTCAAACTATGCCTAGTGACTTTATCCACTATAACTCATCCAAGATTATATGTGAGAACATAAATATCTCCAAATAGTACAATGCCCTAAAAATTAGTAATATATACATCCTCCAAATATGAAGTTGCCAGAGAGGGTTAAATTCCTAGATGAAATATGTTTATTTTGCATTAAAAACATTCAAGTTCAAAATCAATTTTCTCTCTAGCCCAGCTCAGAGGATGCTTACTTAATCTGGGTTTCTCCAGCAGCTGCCAAATCTTGTGCTGTCTTCCCCTGGCACCTTCCAAGTTGTTGTTATTTCAACTGTAAAATTCATGTGTACCACTTATCCAGTCATATAGGATATAGGCTATCACAACACTGGTCTCATACCCATAAAACTTTTAAACAAATCTTTGGCCCTTATGGCCAAATTCCTTGGAAAAAAATTATGTGCTCAAGACTGCCCATGGCTACAAAAGTGTACCAAGGCCAAAGGTCGGTATTATCTTGGAGAGAAGGGTAGACAGGAAGTATAAGAGATAAAGGGAAAAAAATGTCTTGCCTTCAGAGGACCAGGACGCCAGTCAGTCTGTGAACAGTAGTCTGAAGCTCACAATCTGTGAACTGAAACTCATTTCCAAGAAATTTCCCACTGGGTAGTAAATTGTTACACTAGGCTTTCCCCACCTTGGGGGAAAATCTTTCTGTATGCATTGCCTTATCTCTCAGACTGACGTTTGAGACATTCCAGTCTCCAGGAGCCTTCTTTTTGCCCCCTGATCCCACATATTTAAAAAGTCTTAATTTCCATTTTCCCTTTGAGCTTTATGTACTTAGAACCCCAGGCATGAACTTAGTGTAAATTATTTCGCATGTAACCACTGGTACTTCTTATAACCCTCATTTTTGACATGCAACTTCTCCAGGCAACATGTAGTGCCCTTCTTTCTCTGCAGTCTTCTCGTCTATTTTTGCATCCCAGTAAGACCCCAAGGCATTTTCGTCCTATGCCACACACTGCCTGTGAATCCTGCCTCCTAGGAGCAGTGTCTGCATTAACCCCACTTACATCCCAGCTAGAGAACTACTCTCAGCCAGTTCCTGAAAGGAAGCTGCTGTTGATGCTTCTAAATCCCATATCCCCAGGAACACAGTGAGGTTCAATGATCCCCCTCAGCTTCTGAAGTTTCCAGATATATGGGAAACTAAGATAATGAAAGAAAAAAATTGTTAACTCCAGGAGCAATTAAAAATTATACAAGAAAAAATGTAATCGTAGTTTACTAAGTGCCTCAATGAACAGCACGTGCATAGTCCTAATAGTCTAAACTTAATGCTGATTTAACCAAAATTTGTTAAATACATATATTGGAATGATGGAGAAGTGGAAGTGCATGGGAGCAGAGTATAATGTAAAAAAGGATTAAATCTCTATCCTTCAAAGTAGGAAGCCATCAGATGATATCCTCATTTGAAATGTCAAGAGATATCACACAGCATACTGCTCTGAAAGATGGAAGTAAATACTAGAAGGAGTAGCTGAAAATATTGAAAACCAATTCCCCTTCCAAGTAGAACTCAGGGATGAAAAGGTGGGCCATGTGACTGCTCTCCACACGTATGTGTGTTTACTACAAGTCTCCAGGGCTATCTAAATTTCTAAACCGTATACAGGTACTAAAATAAAAATTTAAACTTAATGTATAATATCACACATACCGAACTGAGGGAGTCCATTGTTCTAATTTTTCCTTTTGTCAAGTCATATCACCTTGGTTGCATAAATGCACTAGAGATGGAGTGCTGGGAGTTTAATGGCTAAGAACACACCTACAAATATTTAACATAGCCTATATCTTAATTCTAAACAAAATAAGGACAGACTGGTTACTTGGGTTTCCCCCTCTCCATTTTTTCTTCTCTGCTATATGTAATTACTCATTCTTAAGCCCAGGAAAGCTATACATAATTTTCCATTGCCATGAAGCAAAGAAATAAGAACCATCTGGAAAACCATGTCTATCAGCCTTCCTTCTTCAAAGAAGCTTTATTTGCTTAGGCTTCATAGTACCTTGATGTTAAAAAGAGGCAGAGAAAAGAGATCAAGATGGGTAAGCAAACACTCCATGGAGGAAGAAGTTTCTGGATTTGAGACAATGGAAAGATAAAAAGTCATGTCTTGGAGATGAAGGCGGAGCCTCCACATTTGGAAGGAGTATTCTCACAGGCAAATCCAGCTGACAAACCCTGTTGAGCCTGACAAAGACTTCACACAAGCAAAAATTTTCCTCTTCAGACTTGTAACTGTGTTCTATTTTTCAAGAGAGAAAAGATCGTTTGCACTTCTGGTTGCAGGACATAGCATTATACCCTCTTTAAAGACAGCTTTGCTTTGTTGAAAATGCCAGTGTAATTTGAGCCACTATCTTTAGTTACAGGCCAATTTCGTGCCCCATCAGTCCATGAGACTCCCATGACTCCTGTTTAACGTGCAGAATTCTTGCTCTTCATTGAGTCCCTGTACCTTTCCTTTACTTACTGATATTTATATGGTATTTTGATGTTCTCTGTAATTAACATTTAGAACCTGAGGCTTGAAAAGGAAAAGAAAAATAATGAAAAGATTGGGGGGAAAAATAAGAAAAGGCTAATGGAATTCTAATTTTTGAATTTGAGCAGAAGGTTCAGAAGTAAATTCATCATGTATTTCAATATAAAGAAATTATTATAAGGCAATAGCAATCATAAAATTTATTTCTGTTTCATTGAATAAATGCCAGAAACAATTGTAACTTGCTTCAATTATGAATTGAATATATAACTATTTGTTGATTTTATTTAATCCTGAAATAATCAAACAAGGACCAAACCTCATATTAAGTTTAGCAACATTATCATCCTGCCTCCAATTATCTGTCTGTGGAGACCAGCTTTGGCTGGTTTCCAGTGATGACTTCTTTCTGGAACGTTGATATTTCTCTGTATCGCACTGCCTCTTGGGCAGCTGGTCCCCTTCATGTTCTCACCAGGGGAGGTGGCCAGCCTCAGCTGTCTCTGGGATTGGTGGCCCGCACGGCGTGCCGTCCCCTGGCCTGGCAGCACCCTGAACTTGTGGTCAGGATCTCCCTCTGCTCCCCAGCTTCCTGCCGGCCTCCCCGATTCCTCCTCAGTTCTGGCCAGATCTTACAGGGTGATATCTATTTTAGAGAAAGTTTCAAGCACAAAAATGCAGGGTACAACAAAAATAGAGAGTCAAAGCATCCGGGTTTGACACTGTTCAACACTTAGCCATAACTGTTTCCCTTGTGCCCGCTCTTATTAAGAGGTTTTTTTAAAGTAAATCCAAGACCTCATGAGGTTTGATCTTTATCTACTTTAGAATGAATCTCAAAATAATAATAATAGTCACGATAACATGAATGACATTTTCTTACAAAAAATACTATTTTTATATCTAACAAAAAACCAATATTTTCTTAATATTATCTAATACCCAGCCTATTTTCAAATGGGTCCAATTGTTTCAAAGTCATAAATTCAGAATTTTTTGTTTTTCTCAGATGCAAAGTAGGCTTAGTCAATATATTTGATTCAGAATATTTGATTGTTACCTCGAAAGTCTCTTATAAGTCTCTTAATTTAGAACAATCTCAACCTTATTATCGTTATTTTTAATGCCAGTGACTTGTTTGGTCATTTTTCTTATAAAATACCCCACATTCTCGATTTGGCTGATCGCTTCTTCATGATATTTAATGTGTCCTTCTTTCCCCATATTTCCACTAGATTAGAAGTTAGATGTAAAAGCTCAATTCAGGTTCAATTTTTCTTTTTACTTTTTTAGGGGATGGACAAGAAAACTTCATAAGTGGTTCTGAGTAATTCATATAACATTACCTCGGGAGGCACATTATTTTTCCTCTTAATTTTAAGATTGATCAGTAAATTCAAGCAGTAAAGTTCCTTTCCTTCTTTCACCTAATGGTCCCACCATTATGATAACCATTGCCTGAATCAGTTGCTGTCTTTATTTATTTATTTATTTTGAGCAAGATTAGCCCTGAGCTGACTGCTACCAATCCTCGTCTTTTTGCTGAGGAAGGCTGGCCCTGAGCTAACATCCATGCCCATCTTCCTCTACTTTATATGTGGGACACCTACCACAGCATGGCGCGCCAAGTGGTGCCATATCCGCGCCGGGGATCCAAACCAGCAAACCCCTGGCCACCGAAGAGGAACGTGCGCACTTAACTGCTGTACCACCGGGCCAGCCCCCAGTTGTTGTCTTTTAATTACAGATCACAAAATTGTGTTTTACCAACTTCACCATTCCTTCTGCATTTATCATATGGAATTCTTCGGTTGAGAGTTCTCCTTCATTCACTTAGGCTATTTGATTCCTCTGAAACAGATTTCAAACTGGAAAGGATACTTAATTCTTTCCCTTAAATTATTGGTTTTCAGTATTAAGAGGTGTTAACCTCACAACCCCCAGTAGTGGCCAATGAGTTTTCTTTTCTGTTTTGTCTTTTGTTTCATTGCCATCTTAGTCTTCATGGTTCATATCATGTACAAATTCATGACATTCATATATTTAATACGTTTTAATCCGTTGCAGTGATTTTCGGGGGGGCCATGTTAAAATGGTCTTATTTTGGCCAGCGGGAGCCCCTTCAAGCTGGTTTCTGCATCCTTTTGATATAACCTCATCAAGATTTGATAGCTTTCTTTCTTTCTGGCATAAGATACACAGATTTATTTTGTATATCTCCTTTCCCAGAGCTGGAATCAGTCATTTTCCTAAAGAACCCTGACCCTTTGTAGTGGAAACTATTATTTAGAAACCACAATCTGGGTGTTATGTATGTTCCTTGTTCCTGAGTTATCATTGTTTTTAGGTCTTTTTTATCAAGTGGACTTAAGAAATAATATTTAGAAAGGAAAACATACAAATTTCACTGGTATTTCCACTTCAAATTTAATATTAACCTCCTTGATTTTATGCTGATATATCTTATTCTAAATATCTAAATATCTACTAACAATATTAATACAATTCTGTACTTTACAGTAAACATATAATAGTTTCAAATTAATAATACGGTCTTTTAAATTAACAATAAAACTACTAAATGAAGTTTAAGATCCTTGGCAGTTTTAAGTCCCTAGGTTATATATGGTTGAGGATTTATGCTTATAGTACTGTGTTCTAAGGTCAGGTGGAATAAATCTTTTCTTTGTCACGTTTCCACTCAGTTAATATATGGCAATGTTCACTTGTTTCCATTATTTTCAATTTTCAGCAATACCAAAGAGTTATTCTTCTTCATTATTTAATTTTTTTATTATGTAAAATATTTACATAGTGCCAAATCGAAAACTCAATGAGGTCTATCTAAGAATTCTTCCATCACCTCTTCATTTCCCTCCATTGTTTCCTTTTGCAAACATATATATTTTGCAAATAAATATGCATATTTTTCCCTGTCTCCCTTTCTTATTCAAATGCTAGCATTTTATATATACTTTTCGGTACCTTTCTCTTTTCACTTGAAATGTATTTTAGAGATGACCGCACTTCAATATATGGAGATTCTTCCTGTATTCTTGTTCCTTTTTACAACTGCATAGTATTAAATTGTGTGATTGTAGTATAATTATTCAATCGGGTGCCTATTTATAATCACGTGAGTTGTTCTGAGTCTTTTGCTATTACAATTAACACCCAATGAATAATCTTGTATGTGTGTCACTTTTTATTTTTTCAGATTTGTGGTTGTGACAGATTTCCAGAAGTGAGATTCCTAACTCAAAGGAGAAATTTTAGTGGGAATTTTACTAGCTGCAGTCAAATTCTCCTCTGAGTTTTGCACTCTCACTAGCAAGGTATGGGAGTGCCTGGCTTCCTAGAGCCACCGAACAGAATATGCAGCAACTGATGGCAAGAAATGCTATCTCAGTGTGGTTTTCATTTGTATTTCTTTTGTTATGAGTATGGTGGAACAGAACTTTTTCATATTCATCATTCATCAAGGGTCATTGTCATTCTTTTTAAAGAATGGTCTGTATTTTTGCCCATTTAAAAAATCAAGTTGTTCTTTTTCATATCGATATATTTAGGAAGTTTTTACGTATTAGGGTTATTAGCCCTTTTCTGTGATAGAAGTTGGGACAATTTTTCCCCAGTGTGTCCATTTGTCTTTTGGTTTTTGCCATGCAGAAGTTCAGTTTTGTTTTAATATGACCAAATTTATCAACATTTGTTGCTTCTAAATTGAATCATTAGCAAGAAGTTTTTCCCTATATTTAGTGAAAAAAAGAATTTACACATGATTTCTTCCAGACCTTGTACAATTCCATTTTTATGGTGCTAATCTTTTTGGAATTTTTCTTAGTTTATAGTGTATGATCTGCATAGAAACTCACCTTTTTCTAAATGGCTAACCAGTTGTTCCAATACCTTTTGTTAAAAAGTCTGTCTTTTCATCTAGGAATTTGAATTTCTAAATTTATCATATACAGAATTACCATATCATGGGCAATTTCTGAATTTTTTTATCCTATTCCTTCAGTTTTCCTATTAATTTATTAATATTACACTCTCTTTATCATAGAGGCTTTATATTATGTTTTAACACACAATGGAACTAATCTCTCTCATTCTTTTCTATTATAAAATTTTTCTTGTTATTCTTATTTACTCTTCCATATGGATTTTCAAATCAATTTCTGCAGTTCAAGAAAATAGAAACTTGTTGGTATAATTATTTGAAGTACATTACATACACAAATTAAAAAGAGTTGGTAACTAAGTGATATCAAATCTTCTTAAACAGGAACTTGGTCTATCTCTCCATTTGTTTGTCAACTTTTATGTTCTTCAGGAATATTTTAAAAATTTCATTAAGAGAGTGTGCATTTTATCTTTCGTATTATAATTGTAAATGGAGTCTTCTGTTTTATTGTGTCTTCTAACTAGTAATTGTTTGCATATGCAAAAGCTGTTTGGATAGATAGATATAGAGATATTAATTTTACGTTCTTCTACTTTATTAAAGACTTATTTTTATAGTAGTTTTTCTATTGATTTGGATTTTTTAGATATACAATTATCTTGTCTGTAAATATAGTTTTACTCTTTCTTTTTCAAGTCTTACATTGTCAATAACATTTACCCGTCTACTTTTGTTAGCAGCACTTCTGGTACAATTTTAAATGGTAGCAATGATACAGGAAATTCTGTCTTGTTTCTGACTTTAGAAGGAATATGTTGGGTGTTTTACGCATTCTGTTAAATAAAATGCTGACATTGGAGTATACGTGTTATATTATTTATTCTTATATTATTTATTTTAATCAGGAATAGGCATTGATTATTGTCAAATGCATTTTCAGAATCTACGAAGACAACTATGTAATTCTTCTCCTCAGAGGTATCAATATACAATTTAGATTAACGGAATCCATAATGTTAAGTCATTTTTGCATTGCTGAAATAAATCACACTGACCCCAAAGGTAGTGTATATTGAATTCTGTGTGCTTTATGATTTTATAATTGATAACTTTGCATCAGTATACATAAGCAAAAGTAGTCATTCTTTAGTGCAGTTTTTATCTGATATTGGTATTAATGTTATATCTACATCATGAAAGAATTTGCTAAGTTCTTTTTCTATGTACTGGAATAGCCTAAATGGCATTGGGGCTATCTGGATCTATAAAGGTTTAGTAGAATTTCCCAATGAACTCACCCAGAACAGTGATTCTGTGCAGGGGAGTTATTAGACAACTTTCTCTACTATTTCCATGGAAATTGGCCTGCTAGGATCTACTGTCTCAACTGCAGTCATTTTTAATAAATTATATTTTCTTAGAGACATTCATTTCATTTAGGGTTACAAATTTATTTCCAAAAGATGTATATAGCAGTCACACGATGTTTCACAACTCTTCAGCTTTGCTATTTATTTCGCTTTGTCAACTTTTTATTGTATATTTGTGCATCAGTGCCTGCGTTTTTAACTAGACTAGAAAAATGCCTTCCATTTTGTTGATAATTTCAAAATAGGTTTGATATATTCTTTAATTTATAATTTTTGTTTTCTAACGCAATTTTTTTTGGTTTTTATCTTTATTAATTACTTCCTTCTGCTTTTTGTATAGTTAAGTTTGATGCTTTTTCTCTAACTTTTTGAGTTAGAGATTTGATTCACATGTTCCCCATGAGCCCTTGCTATCTACTGCCCCAGGCTGTGTGGGAAAAGTGCTCCGGCAAAAGGCTGTACCTTTGCAGATCTTACCTGTTGCGTTTTCCTCATCTACGCTAGATTCCCTTCAGCCTGTACTTAGTCACTTGCTAGTGTCTTCAAATACAAGTTTTTTATGTAGTGTCTAGATTTTACTCTTATCTTAGAAGAGTTCATTTGACCCAGCAATTCTGCCATTACCAGAAGTTAGGATGTCAATCTGTTTGTAGAAAAAAGTTTGAAACGATTTAAAAAAACTGCCCTGTTTTCTTTATCTTACCTCCACAAATCTCACAGCTTCTGCCTTAAATAGAAGCAAAAAGAGGGACGCATTCTCTATCTAATGAGCTTTTCATAGGATTTCAAAAGCACATGTGAAATAAAGATAGGCTGAGCTCAGGGAAATAAGAATGGTCTCTGAGCCTTAAAAAATAAAGTAAACCTATAGTATATTAGAGATTAAATAACCAAAATTATTTTTCAGAGAATGAAGGGCCCTGAAAAAGAAGTGACTGATGATATTAACATAGGTGAAGAAAAATCACCTGGGTGCCAAACTCTTAAATAAAATATTTTCTCTCTTATTGAACTAGTTATTATTTAAATTTTTTGTTTAAATTTTAAAATTTTATTATGAACATTTCAAACATACAGAAAAATAGAGGTACCACTAGAATCAATCCCCTATACCTCAAAGTTTCTTTTCTTTTTAAATGCCTGATGGTAATGTAGTGTATGACTCAGAAATATGAGGAGGATAAACACCAGAAAATCTGTCATAGTGTTTCACCAAGTTACTAAGTGAAAGAGAAAAGTATCAATAGATGAAGAAAAAGCCTGTTACAATGTTCAAAATCTATTAGTAATAAAAATTATTAGAAAACTATGAATAGAAGAGGACTGCTTTAAACTCAGGACTTTCTTGCAGTCAACCTTAGTATAAAATTTTTAGACAAACTTTATATAAGTTTAGGAAGCTGACAAGAATTTTTGCCATGACAGTGACTCCTCAACAAAGCATTGTAGGTCTTGCTAGTGAAATAAGACCAAAAAAAGCTATAACGACAAGTAGATATTATTTATTAAGGATTTCATTTAGAATGAAATCCCAAGAGAATTACGATATAAACTATTAGAATTATAAGGAGTTAAAAAAAATTTACTCAATAAAAGAACTATATATAAGAATTAATACTGTTCCTCTATTGCAGCAATCAACTATAAAAAATTGATATTCTACAAAATTTATGATGTTGCTAGGAATTAATGTAAGAAAGAGAGTACAAGACCTTTATAGAGAAAATTTTAAAATTCTATCAGAGGACATAAAAGATTATGTGTATGTGTGTGCGTGTATGTGGGGGGGTGTTAACAATAGTTTGCCTCTAAAATAATTTATAAATTACATACTCCATGAAATTACAATTAAAATCTCAGAAAGTTTTGAAATAAGAGAGCTTAACAAATTGATTCAAATTTATATTAATGAATAAAAATCTCTTCATAGCTAATACATTTTGGAAAAAGAAGAGTAAAGATGTTTGCATACAAGCAACATTACAAAGCCAAATAATTAAAATAGTGTGCCATAAAACAAGAACAGATAAATAGGACAATATAACAAGTAGGAAATTCATAATAGATTTCTATAAATATTTGACAATATATGATATCTGGGAAAGAATGAAGTGATTTTGTATGTGCTTTTAGGATAGTTGGTCATTGTATGGAGAAAAATAAGGTTGGATATCTACCTCACATCATGTATTAAAATAAAATCTAGATAGGTAAAATCTAAATGTAAAATAATAAAGAGACACAGGAGAATGTCTTTGTGACTTTATAGGGGGAAAATTTCTTAAATACCATCCTAAAGTACAAGCCATAAGAGGAAAAATATATACATTTGACTACATCAAAATTAAGATTTCTCTTCAATAAATGACACCTTACACAAAAATGGATAAAAGACAGACTGGGGAAATTATTTGTAATATTTATAACTGATGAGGGTTAATATTGAGAATACACAAGGAACTTCTGAAATGAGCAAGAAAAATATTGGAAAGCCAATAGAAAATGTAAGGTGCATATACCTTTTAATCTATCATTTTCACTCTTGGATGTATACACCAAAAAGCTCAATCAGAAGGTTGAGTGCACCTGAGCATTCACACCATATGGCTTGTGGTGGCACAGGTGGACGTAACTAACACAACCATCGCTAGTGGAATGGCTAAGTAGCACGTGATGTATACATAGAGTGGAACTATCATTGCAGCAGTCAGGAGCCATGAACTAGACTTCCCAACACTGATGGTCATCAGGAATATAATGTTGTGTGAAAATAGTAAGAAAGAGAATGCAGGGGCTGGCCCTGCGGCCTAGTGGTTCAGTTCAGCACACTCTGCTTCAGGAGCCTGGGTTCGGTTCCCAAGCATGGACCTACATCACTCGTCAGTGATCATGCTGTGGCAGCAACCCACATACAAAATAGAGGAAGATGGGACAGACGTTGGCACAGATGTTAGCTCAGGGCAAATCTTCCGCAGCAAAAAAAAGAGAGAGAGAGAATGCAATTATAACTTTTATTTTATGGAATTAAGTTTTGTATGTATTAAACTGACAAATTCACACCTTACATTTTTCAAAGATTAAAATTTTTATGGCAGGTGGATTGGAGGGACATATATTACAAATACTAAAGTGGGTACCTAATGAGGGGAGAAGGAAATGGAATTGGGCATGGGAGCTGGTAAAGGACAAGATAATAAATATCACAAAATAAACATGAAGTATTGGACAGGATGCTGACCATAATTAGCCATAACTGAGGAGTATGATCAATTCTGTTCTATTCTCCCAAAGGGAAAGAAAAGTAGTATTCAGAGTGTTTTTAGGAAGAGACGCTGTGGTGGTCAGCAATAAAAGTATAAAACAAGAAACACTGACTTTATCATTCACTGTCTGGAGATTACTGTGTCCTGACAGACTGACTCAAATGTACCATCCACCTTGCACATGGGGCTGCTATTCAGCAAGCATGCACCATTTTGGTAGATTATGGCCAGAGTCCTAATTGGTGACAATAGCTGTTCCAGTGGGTTGGAGCATGTGTTGACCCCTTGTAGAGGCAACTACATGGTGGAGACTGAAGCGTCAAACTATCTGAATTTGACGATATTAAGCATTTAGATCATATAATTAATTCTTCTGTTCTGAGCCCAATCCTCCGGGTAACATCATCATTATTTTGCCTATAGGAAACAACTGTTGTACCTGACAGCTTTATATTTTAGTGTAAATTAAGAACATTGATACTGTGGCTAACTTTTTATAATACAATGTCTTGAACATACAAAGTTGAAGATGAGATCCTGCATCTTGATAAATTCATCAAACTGAGATTGCTTTTTATGTGTACTTGATTTAAAAAATAGAATTTCTGTGGATTTTAAAAAATATTTCCTAGCCCCATTTCAATATTTGTACGAAGTCTGAATTTGAATCATTAAACATGAAATTTCTCAGTAAATTTTTTATTGTTGAGAGAGTCTTCCAATAAAAAAGGAATTTTATTATTCCGTTAATATTATTTTATTGTTCTGGGCCGTTGTCTGAAATCGTTCTAAACTGTTATAAGATAATAATCAAGTTGCCCTATGCACGGACATGAAAAATAAACCATGACTCCCAGAATGTCTTATAAAAACAAGAAATGGTATTTGATTAGCTACCTTCTTTCTTGTAATGCCTTCTTGGAGTTGACATTTTAATTACGCATTCAACCATTTATATTTTAGTCCTGCAAGAAATAATTTACGCTTCTTTGGCCATTTGAAATACCTACAAACTAAGGGGTCTCTGAGCTGAAATTGTCTTTCTCTTTTCCAAGAAAGAACCTCCTTCACAGTGTGTGACCTGCTGTCTCAAAGAGAAGAAGACATAAAGGAGGTATGAACACTTCTACCTAAAGAGTGGTGCTCCTGCTCCAAGCCACAGCCTCTGCATCCCTCGGGAGCTCCTCAGAACTGCGGAGTCTCGGCCCCCACCTCAGGTCTACTGAATTGAAATCTCCGTGTTAACAAGAGGCATGGGTGAATCACAAGCCCTTAGAGTTCAAAAAGCACTGCTGGTCTCCCCGAATCTAGCCAATCATCAAAATCACAGTGGAGAGCTTTTAAAACTATCAAGTCTTGGATCTTGCCTGTGGAAATTCTGATTCACTTAAATTGGGATGGGTCTAAATCCGTTTTTAAAATTTCCAATGTTTCGTCAAATTCAGGAACTACTGTGTAAGATGTTTTCATCAGTAATGTCCAAAGATTAATTCCATCAAGGTTAAACAACTGTTTGGTTACATACAGGAAATTGCTCCCATCCAAGATGACAGATGCAGATGCAACTTTGAAGCATTTAACGACGTACCCTCTTGAGATAAATATTCTGTTCTATGGAAAAGAAAATTGTGTATGGAGATAAGAAGTGATTTGTTTAAAAATTACGTTGTTAGTAATTCCAGGACCAGGGATTGAACACAAACATCCTGCCTCAAAAATAAAGGAATCTTTCCACTATGCCAGAACTATCCTTTCCTTCTTTGTCTTTTACAATCATTGAGTCTAGATTGACAATTTCCTTATTGCTGCCTGTTAGGGGAGGAGAGTGAGGATGTGGGCAGAAGAGCCCACTTTCACTGTAAGTCTTGTGTTCCCTTCTCTCTGGAAGACAGTAAATTAGGCTAACTGAAATCCAAGTTACATCTATTTTTTTCCTATCAAAGCTATAAGGTATACAATTTACTAAGCTCCAAACTCTAAATTTGAATATTATTTTCACATTTCATAGGGAAAGAAAATCCCACAACCTCACCACACTACTACAACTTCTATTTTTGTATTGTCACGTCTGGGTTTTATATTACATGTATTGTATAGACGTAGTCTATATAGAGATAGTGAAAATTACTAAAGCCTTAGCTTCAAGAATTCCTCAAAATCTCCCCTCCAAAATCCAATGGTGGTGACATGAAAGTCACTGGATTCAGTCTGGTACAGAAGGACAGCAGCAAAGGTAGGGAAAGGGAGAGTCTTGGGGCTCACAAAGAATGCTTCCTGTTTGCAGTCAAAACTTGGATTTGGAGCATGTCTTTGACACGGTGATATCAGCATAATTTCTGCATAGACTTTCTCCTTCTCCAGTGTCGTACATCATTCTGTTTACTTTGGTTCTGAAGGTAATCAGAAAGAGTGACATTAGCAGTGACTTTGATTAGCCTCCCATATCCAGACTTCAAAAACTGTGTAATTTTAACAAAAAAGACATTGGCTTGCTTGAATATTTTCTCTCCCCTCAAGCAATTGTCCTACATATTTTTCAGAGGAACATGGGTTAGGACAATGGTTTTTAAACTGTTGGCCAAGAAAAATGGGTTGGGCTTGAGTCTCCTCCCCAGCTGTCTCACTTCTACCAGAACCACTCAGATCTATATGTTTTATTTCTGTTATATATCCATGTTAAAATCTGAAAAAAACAAGTTCCTTTGATTTTACAGATTTTAAAGATTGGTCTGGCAATGGGGCTTCAATGTACGATGTTAATAAAGAGTGGAAGATAGGGATGCAGGGGGAAAGGGTGGCAAGAGGAGTCGCAAATGCCCAGCATTTCTATGTTTTGCTACTCATAGTGGCCACAATTAGAGATGTCTGTATCACTACTTTCCCCAAGGTGAAATTTATTTTCCCATAGGTGTTTTGCATTTCAACCTGTTTATTTCTGACTGAATAAGATAATTTGGTCCCTCAAAATTTTTCAGTCATCTTCAAGCATGAGAACATCTACGGTGGGACCCTTTCCAGTATTCACACAAGTAAGACAGACACAGCCTGGAAGAAAAAATAAAATCTGTTTGTCATAGCTTCCACATATTTAAAACTCTCAGATCCTAGTGAGAGCAGAATTCTGGGAACTCAACAAAATTTTAGCGAATATAATGAAACATCATATAAAAAAGGAATAACAATACATACCAACCGAGTAGCACTTATTCCATGTGTGTACGCTGGTTCAATATTCAAAATTTAATCTATCTAATTCACATAACAACCAGTTAAAGAAGAAAAATCATATGATCATATCAATTAACACAGAAAAAACATTTGACATAATTCAACTTCTATTCATGATAAAAAAAAATCTCAGTACACTAAGAATAGAGGAGGACTTTTCAAACCTCACAAAGAGCGTCTGCAAATAACCGACAGCTACTGTCATATTTGATAGTGAAAGATAGAATTCTTTTCCTCTAAGATCAGAAACAAGGCAAAAATTTCCATTCTCACCACTTTTATTTAACATAGAAATGAAAGTTCTAGCCACTGCAATAATAAGGCATGAGAAGAAGCAAAAGGCATACAACTTGAAAAGAAAGAACTAAAACTACCTCTATTTGCAAATGACATCCTGGAGATAAATAAAATTCCAAGGAATCTACAAAACAAAACAAAACCTCCTAGGACAGTTTAGTAGAGTCACAGGATCCATGATTAGTACAAAAAGTCAATTGTATTTCTATAAGTTAACAATGAACAAGTAGAAACCGAAATAAAACATGCAATACCATTTACAATTTCTTAAAACAAAATGAAATAGATATTAATGTAACAAAATATGTACTGGATCTGTATGTGAAAATTATAAAATGCTGAGAAAAAAACTCACAGAAGACTTAAATACTTGGAGAGAACATACCATGTTCATGGATTAGAAAACTCCAGACAGTAAATGTGTCAATTCTCCCTAAATTTATCTATATGTTTATCAAAACTCCAATCAAAATATCAGAAATTTTCAAATAGACATAGACAAAGTTACTCTAAAATTTATGTGGAAAGAGAAAGGCTCTAGATCTTTATTTTTCAAAGTAATTTTGAAAATTAAAGTGGGAGGAATCACTCTTCCTGATGTTCAGGCTTACTACGTAGCTGAAATAATCAAGAGAGGCTAGTACTGACAGAGGGATAGAAATAAAGATCAATGGAATAGAATAGAGAATGCAGAAACTGACCCTCACAAATATAAAGATCAATGGAATAGAATAGAGAATGCAGAAACTAACCCTCACAAATACGTCTAATTAATTTTTGACAAATGAGCAAAAGCAATTCAATGGAGGAAGGACTGCATTTTCAATAAATGGTGCTGGAGAAATTGAGTATTCGTTGGCAAAAAATGAAATTCAACTTATATCTCACACCATATACAAAAATTAACCTACACAAAATTTAACTTATATAAAAATGGGTCATGGACTTAAATGTAAAATTATAAAATTTCTAGAAAAGAACATAGGATAAAATATTTGAGACTTAGGACTAGCCAAAGGGTTCTTTGACTTAACACCAAAAGCACAATTTATAAGAGAAAAAAATTAATAAATTGGATCTAATTGAAATTAAGAAGTTTGATATGCAAAATATCCTGTTAATAGACAGAAAAGACAAAATCAACACTCAGAAAATATTTGTAAATCACATATCCAACAAAGGCCTTATATTCAGAAGCACATGAAAATATGTTCAACATCATTAGCAATTAGTGAAATGAAAATTAAAATCATAATGAGATAAAATGACATACCTACCAGAATGGCTAAAGTAAAAAACAATGACAATGCCAAATGCTAGTGAGGATGCAAAGAAACTCATCACTCATACACTGCTCAGGCAGATGCAAATTGGTATAGGCATTCTGGAAGACAAACTGGCAATTAAATAAAAAGTAAATATGAAACTACCTTATAGCCCAAGAGTTGCACTCCTGGGCATTTATCCCAGAGAAATGAAACCTCATGTTCACACACAAACCCATTGTTCATAACAGCTTTATTCACAATACCAAGAAAGGAGCAAAATCGCAGATGTCTTTCAGCAGCTGAATGGTTAGACAAACTGTGTTACATCCATACCATAGAATACTACTTAGCGATTACAAAAAAGAACTAGGGGCTGGCCAGGTTGCCTAATGGTTAAGTTTGCATGCTCCACTTTGGCAGCCAGGGGCTTGCAGGTTTGGATCCCAGGCGTGGACCTATACACCACTTATCAAGCCATGCTGTGGTGGTGTCCCACATACAAAATAGGGGAAGATTGCCATGGATGTTAGCTCAGCGACAATCTTCCTCAAGCAAAAAGAGGAAGATTGGCAACAGATGTTAGCTCAGGGCCAATCTTCCTCAGGAAAAAAAAAAAGAACATTGGTACATACAACAACTTGAATTAATTTCCAGAGAATTGTGCTGATTAAAAAAATCCAATACCAAAAGGTTCATACTATATGATTATATTTGTGTAACATTCTTAAAACAAGAAAATTATAGAAAGGGAGAACAGATCAGTGGTTGCCAGGGGTTAAGGAGGAGGGAGAAGGGAGGTTAATTTCAACAAACCTTTCAACAAAGGTTAATTAAAAATTTTTAAAAGAGGTCTGATATTACCTCTGATGCTAAGAAACTCAATCAATTATGATGCTTCTCCCTCCAAGAATAAGAATTTTCTGTGCCTCCTCTTCCAGTCCTTCTCTCCCACTCTTGACCTTTGCTGGAGACACCATGACGTAGACACTGTCAGTACCCACCCACACCCCATATGATCTTGTCATTGCAGTGAAAACTACCCAATTTTCAACTGTCTGAGGGCTTTCTCTGCAAGCTGGAACCTGCAAAAACCTTGTTATGTGTGCTAGGAAATCAACGTTCCCCCTTTACACCCGTCTCTGCAGCATCCCTTAACTCTCACCCCTTGAGCAAACTATGAAGTGCATTTTCTACAATAGGATTAAGCTCTGGCTAGTAACAAACAATGATAACTGGCTTGATCATGCACCCTTTATTGACTGACTTCCCTTTCCTTTCTCAATTCCTCACTCTCCAACTGATTTTTCCTGGAATCATCACATCCCAATCAAACTTCTTGCATTGAAATCCTTGTATTAGGGTCTGTTTCTGAAGAACCCAAAGGAAGACACTTAACTCCACAAACCTAGGAGGTGGAATGGTCTCTTCCCCTATGCACGTTTCTGCACTTCGCATACCCTTACCCAGACCTTGGAAGCATGAAATCCAAGGACCCATTCTTTTCTCCTATTTGCTTTCACCTAATGAACAATGAGTAGAGTCTAAGCATTCCTAGTTCTAATACAATTCCCTCTCCTTGTTAACTGCCTGAATTCAACAGAGACAAACAACCTCACCGAGTCTGGTTTTTTTCTTGGATAAATAGGAACAACAGCACCGGCCTTGCTCCATCACAAATTTGTCGTGAGGATAAAGTAGGAAAGTGATCGGGAAAGAAAAAAGCATGATGAAATGTGAAGTCAGAACATTTGTCCCTTTCTTTTCACAGGGAAAATTCTCTCTGAAATCCCACTGCTCTGGTGTGACCGGTGGCAGCGGGGGGGAGAGGCTCTGAGTCATCCATTTAACCTTCCCCTTCAAGGCTTTCTCTGCATTCCACCAGCACCACATGGCTTTCATAAGCAGTGTAAATCTGGTTGTGTTCCGTCTTGTTAGGAACATCAGGATATCTTATTCCCTTTTCACAAACCCTGCCCCAACGTCACTTCGTGTTCAGTCTAAGCCAGCAAAGGAGCTTCGGTTCTGTAAAAAAAAGTCTCCTGTTCACTTTGTTGTTCTGTGTGAATCTCTAACAAAGCATCTGAGTTTTAGGAATTTTCCCCTCCCCACATTCATAACAGAGATATGCTATTTCCCCCTGCTTTTTAATTCAAAGGGAAGATGTTGCCCAAGGCAGAGACTACTTATTATCAGATATTCATTTGTCACGTAACTTTCCCGCTGCTGTGGCTTACTGTAGAGATGATGAAGCTAAAGATCTCAGATAATTTGTGTTTTCAGTAAGTATGACAAAGGTCTTTCTTATACTTCTTGGCTGAACAGATGCAGATCTCTTGAAATGAGGAAAACTTTAGGAGTAAAGAAGTGAGAAATACTTGATGTGCCAGGTTCTAAGAAGTTAGGCCTCCAAAGTCTTCTCCAACTTCCAAATTCTCTGTTTCTACATTCTCTTAGAGGCAGTAACAACTGTAATGCCAAAGAGGCCTTTACAGTGTCTCTTATTTAATAGCTGTGTGGCCTTCAATGAGACACTTAACCTTTGGGAAGCTTCATCTGGAAAACAGGGATAATAATCATGATTTCTACCTTATGGGTAAAAATGCTTAGTTCCTGGCACAAAGTAGGCTTTCAAAAAATATTCACTGGTGCTGTCATTATCAGGGTCATCAGTAGCATTAATACTATTTTTTTCAAGATTAGTGTTATGGTCATTAGGACTTTCTTTTTAGAGATGTAGAGCTGTTGACAAATACTTTTTAGTCACCATTTTCCCTTTCTTTAAAAAGTATTAATCAACAGCTCTACATCTTCTAAGGAGAAAGTCCTAATGACCATAACATTAACCTTGAAAAAATAGTATTAATGCTACCGATGATACTGACTTTCTTTAAATAGCAGCTTATTCATTTGCTTCCAATGGTATGGCGATCCTGGCTCCTTTGAGAATCTATCCCACTCCACAGAAAGACAAAATTTTCATGAGTACCCTGAGAATCACCAGTTTTTCCCCTGTAATGCTTGGCAGTAACCATCAATGCCAAGAAAGAAATGTCTGCCTGTGTTTCACAAATGTCATCTTTACTTTAGCTTCTTAATGTTCCTGCATTCAGTACCATCAGGGAAGGCGCGTAATAAAGCAGATATAGATGGTAAGTAAACTAATTACTTGCCTGTTTTCAGGAATTGGGGTGTACTTTTTAAATATACAATTAATAGAGTTAACTTTTTTGAGTAGTTTAGGTATATGGAATATTGAGCAGAAAGTACAGTGTCCCCATGTACCCCTTTAGTGCCTCACTCCCCAGTTTCCCCAATTACTAACATCTTGCATTATAGTGGTCCATTTGTTGCAACTGATGAGCCAATATTGATATATTATTGTTAACTAAAGCCCATAGTTTTTATCAGGGTTCACTTTTTGTGTTGGGTACGTCATATTGGTTTTGACAAACATATAATGACATGCACCCACAATGAAAGTGTCATTCAAAATAGTTTCACTGCCATAAAATTCCCTTGTGCTCCACCTACTCATCTCTCCCTCCTTCTCTCTCTCCTCCCAAACCCCTCGCAACCACTGCTCATTTCACTGTCACCATAGTTTTGCCTTCACCAGAATGTCATTTGGTTGGACTCATACAGTATGCAGCTTTTTTCAGATTGGCTTCATTCACGTAACAATATGCATTTAAATTCCTCCACGTCTTTCCATGGCTGATAACTCATATCTTTTTATTACTTAACAGAATTCCATTGTATGAATGGACACAGTTTGTTTATCCATTCACCTATTGGAAGACTTCTTAGTTGCTTCCAGGTTTTAGCATTTATAAATAAAACCGCTATAAACATTCATGTGCAGGTTTTTCTGTGGACATATTTTCAACCCTTTTGAGTAAAGGAATGTGATTGCTGGATCATATAGTAAGAGTATGTTCAGTTTTATAAGAAGCTGTCAAACTATCTTCCAAAGTGGCTGTACCATTTTGCATTCCCACCAACAATGAATGAGGGTTCTTGTTACTCTATACCCTTGCTGGCATGTGGTGTTGTCAGTGTTTTGGATTTTAGTCATTCTAATATGTTTGTAGCGGTATTTCTTTGCTGTTTTAATTTGCAATTCCCTAATGAGATATGATATTGAGCATATTTTCACTAGCTTATTTGTCATCTGTACATCTTCTTTGGTGAGGTGTCTGTTTAGATGATGTGTACTTTAAAATCAATAAACTAATAATTTAAAAAGTCATGAATCACCTACAAGTAAGACTCTATATGGCTAAGAAAAGGGCATTCTCTTTATGAAAGAGCTCACCAGGCAAGCTTTGCAGGAGAGTATTCCAGTTAAAGGAAATAGTGTGCAATGGTACAGAAGTGAAAGCAAGCCTAGTGTGTCCTCAAATAAAGAGTTCAATTTCGCTTGCGAATAGGATGAAAAGGTAATATAAGTAAGGGATGGTGCTTGAGAAGATGGCCAAGAAAGAACTCAAAAGACATTGAAAACTGTAGAGATTTAATCTTATAGGTAACAGGGAGCCACTAAAGAATTTTGCACAGAGAAACGTACATACTCAGATTTGTGTGTTAATGTCACTCTGAGAGCAATGTGTCAGATGGATTAAGGACGGTCAAGGCTCGGTGGATAGAAACTAATGAATCTATTAGAATAATTCAAGTGAGATCATTCAAATGAGAACTCAGGCAGTGGCAGTAAGATGAAGGAAAGGATGTCATATCTAAAAAGTGTTAAGAGATGAAATTAACAGACTATGTTGGGTCTTTCTAGGTGAGGAAGGAATATAGAATGACTCCCAGTTTCTGACTTGAGCAATTAAACTGATTATACAATTTTCTGAAACATAGCATGTAAGAAGAGATGAAGATCAGAAAAGGGGATAAATTGAGTTTTAAATACGCTGAGTTTGGGACATTCAGGTAGAACTGTCTAGTAATATATAAGATGTAATTATTCTGGAGTCCAGAAAAAGCAGTTTGAACTGGAGATAAGATTTGAGGTCAATAGCTAATTGACGAGATTTCCTAGGGAGTATGTGTTGAGAAGAAGGGCAGCTTAGGATCGAACACTGACAAATACCAATATTTATGGAGCAGGCACACAAAGCAGCTCTAGTGGCAAAAGAACCACGTGAAGGTAATGTTCTGGAAGCCAATAGAGAAGAAAGTTTTAAGAGGGAGGAAATAGTCGATGAGGCTCTATAAAACATGCTTCTAATGTATGTAGTTACTAGAAGGTCATTGCCAACCTCAGCAAGGGGGAATTTACAAGAGATGCGGTAGGAAATGGAAATCAGTTTTATTCATTGCTGAATTCCCACCACCCAGCACAATGATTGGTCCCTCCTAGCTGTTCAGTAAATATTTATTGAATGATTGCATGATATATCTTTTTCTAGGTCACATAACAGACAGTGTGCAGCAGAATTGTTGTTCTTTCCTCTCAGCGTGCTCAAAATTTAGTGATTCTCATTCTCTAATCTGAAAGTTTACCTGAGAGACTAACGTAATCACCTTCACTCAGCTACACCCCATACATTCTGTGCTCCTACTCAATTAGTCTTGCCAGGATTTTGAAACAAAGTCTTTTTCTTTGCCAAATAGTTTAAAAGAAATTTTAATACTTCTTTATTTTTAATTGTGGTAAAAAAAACATAAAATTTACCATCTTAACAATTTTTGTGTGCAGTTCCCTAGTGTTAAGTATATGCGTATTGTTATGCAACAGAACTTTTTCATCTTGCAAAATTGAAACTCTATACCCACTGAACAACTTCCTATTTCCGCCTCCCTCCCCAGCCCCTGGCAGCCACCATTATACTTCCTGTTTCTATGAGTTTGACTACTTTAGATAACTCATATAAATGGAATCATACAGTATTTTGTGTGTGTGTGTGACTGGCTTATTGTCCTCAAGATTCATCCACGTTATAGCATATAAAATGGACCTGTTTTTTAACAAGCTTTCAGCGTTTTTCTCACAAAAGTTCTAAGCATCCAACAACACATATAAATCATACAATTTCAAGTTACAGGAGGAATCATATGGGTTTGCTCACCTATTTTGTGAGTTTCCTTAACGTGGAAGAAATCGTTCTTCCTATTAGAAATCATTCAGTGATAGAGAACCCACTAAGTTTGGGGGTACCTACTCCATTTTTCAATACACTTCACCATTAAAAGCTAACACCAATCTGTTCTCTGTAGTTTTCTGGAGATGCATTTATTGGAATCCTAGCATTTGACAGAAATAAAGCAAATATCTAAAGCCAGTTGAGAGCACTTATTTTCCTTAAAACCTTATAACGTTCTTCAACTTGTCTTGAACTTTCCAGCAGCCAGCCCATTCTATTCCTTGTATCATTAAACTGCAGTTACTTATTAATTATCCCCCAACAGATGACTGTAGTAACAATGTTTTGCAAATACATTAACTCTGTGGTTTTGGGGGTGAAAAGAGGGAGAAGTATAGAAGAGGAGGGTTAGAATCCATCCCCAAAGACCAGAAACAAAGGAAAAACAGTCTGGTATCTCAGCTGCTGATGGCTACCTCCTACACTACTAGATTTTACTATAATTAAGCTCTCAGTTTCCAACTTGGTAAGATTGCAGTCTCCAACAGCATTTCAGAAATAGAAAGCCTAAAGCAGATTTCCACACATTTTTATTTGTAGTTTGGTCACCAGAAAATTCAAAAATAAGAAAGGATGATGTCTAACTTTCCTTGTAAACAGAAGATGAGGATAACCCAGTCGTTGTGTTTATAGCTTCACTTCTCAATTCGGCCACATATGTAGTCCAGTAAAAACTGGGTTAATTTTAGCTGAGGTGGTTCTTCCTTTCGGCCAGGTACAAAAGTCTAGGCTCCCGAGGGTAAACATGTTTAGTTATTTTTACTAGACTTGAGCAAATAAGCACCAAATCTTTCCTTAAAACTTGAACTGATTCTCAACATAACCTTTTAGAAAGTTCCAAAAGGTTTTATGGCCTTAGGTTTTCAACCTGGTGTGTTCACTTGTTCTTCTCTTGTCTAGTAGCCAATCTTAGTCTTAAAGAAAATGCTTTGAGAAAGATTTTATCAGGTCTCCATACAGGATATGAAAAAAATTTCTCTGTACAGTTACCTAAAATACCTTTCTAGGTTTGTGTCGTGTAAGTATTCTTTCCACCATAGAACACAAGCAGTATAGACAGTACCATGGCCTTATTACTAAGATTTACTAAGAATCTTTTTCTTTGGGAGGACCCATAAGTATAAGTTGAGATTCACAGAAATTCCTTTATATGGAAGATGATAATAGTTGAATTTTACTCTCCTATCTACTCAAATAAAGCTTTACACTCTTGGAAGCCCTTCATAAATGTTCCTGAAGCCCAGAAATTCAGGGTTAGATTATGAAGGATGACCTAGGTTTTTATTAAACTACATGAGTCTGCTCTGCGATGGAGCTGACTCTCTCTATCCCAGGCCCTCCACAGTTTTGAGTTACATCCTCTTAGCCTTCCAACTTATGTATGAGACACAGCTGTACAAAAATAGTAATTCTTGACACTTTTATAGAGAACACAATTATAAAATATGTTCTCATATATTTCCTTAACACAACAATCTGAGATAATCAGGTATGGAAACATAGCTACATTTTATAGATAAGAAAACTAAGAATAACCCATGATCTAAAGACCAAGAAGGGAGTCGAGGGGAAACCAGATCTTTGGTTTTCTGACTGTCCATTGTGTTTTCTTCCTTCTGGTTATCTATGTAAGCCCTATAGAGAAGGCCACATTGTTCTCAATGTTTCCTCGTCCGTTCAGTTGTCTTTCTTTATCCCTCATCCCTGACTTGCCCTCATCCAGTCTTCTTGTGGCTTTTTAGAAGTTATCTCTGTCTCCTAATAGCCAGTTCATATCTACACTCTGTAGCCACTTCCTGAGACTTTCTGAGCTTCTAATTTTCCTGTGCTCCAGAAACTTCTCATCTGAACGTCCTGCTACACTATTGGAGCCAATTCACAAGGAACTAATGAGACGTAATAGTTTAGTACTGTAGTTCTCAACCAGGGTGATTTTTACCCCCAGGGGACCTTTGGTAGTGTCTGGAGACATTTTGTGCTACTGGCATCTAATGAGTAGAGAGCAAGGATGCTGCTAAACATCCTAAAATGCACAGGACATCCCCCCAAGACAAAGAATTACCTGGCACTAAATGTCAATAGTGCCCCAAAATGTCAAGGTTGAGAAACCTTGGCTTAGAGCAATAATCCATGCCACAATGTTTATTACAAGCATTTAACAAAAAGAATGACCAATGTCAGGGCTTTTTGTCACCATGATGGTCAGAGAAGATAATAGGTTTCAACAGAGGGGGAGGGTGACAGAGGGGTGGGGGTGGTGTGGTTTTCAATCAGGCCACAGAAGCAATAACCTACTTGGACTGAGTGAACTGATAATTCTTGTGGAATTATGGCAGCAGAGCAGAGACTTGCTGTGAGAGGAAAGCAGAAAAGTGAATGTAACCACAGAGTTCTCCATCACAGAGACACTAAAGGTTTGTTAATGAGTGTGTCCGACAATGAGCCTCCTGCTTCCAGAGGTGAGCTCTGGGCAAATGAGTTACACACAACAACATGAGATGATTATGTGATGGACAACAACCTTGAGGATTAAAAGACAAAAAAATATTTTTGATGTGGTATCCCACGATGAGGAACACATTGCAGAGGTGAGAACTTGAATGTGAGATCCATGGTCTACTCTTGCTGGATCTATCAGAGCCATGAGCCATCTAAATCCACTCCATCTACGGAATAAAATATTTTAAAAAATTCATTCTGGGACCTGTGCCATGTAACTTTCTAACCAATGGTGCAAAATTCCATTTCATCTCAAGGGCAAAGAATAATTTGCTCTCAGCTATGAGCTTCCTTCTTTTCTTCTCTGACATCATCAATTCTGTTCTTCTTGGTTCCTCCTGCCTACCCTCGCGTAAAACAAAGATGTCCCTTCTCCCCATTGTCTTTCCACTTTCATTTTCATGACATGCATTTTCAATATTTGAATGAGCTATCATCACTTAATTCTAAATTGTTTTTTGAAAGAACATTTTTCTCAAACTGCTTACTTTCCAACTTGAATTCTCTCAATCCAAAGACATCTCTCCTCTCCAACTTAGCTAAATCCAGGGACCACTCTTTTTTATCTACCTTCTGGACCTCTTTTGCATTTGACATTCTTTTATACTCTCCACTTTCCAGATGTAGCTGCAGAGGCATTTGATTTTTATCTTTCTTCTCTTATTGCTTATTTATATTACAAGAGCATTACATGTGCTTACATCCCTCTTTTCCTTCCTTTCGTCCTATAGGATTGGAAATATATGAGGACATAAGTTCTAGTTGCTGCCACACCTGGAAGAATGTATTTATTTTGAGCTTTCATCCCAATTAACTGTAACCCACCAGTTAGAGTCTAATTCATCTCCTGAGATAAATGGGCTTGAGTTCTCCTAAAATTTCTCCATTCCGTAAGCAATTTTGAGCAAAACTCCATGTGGGGTGTGTGCCTGTGTGTGTGTGTGTGCGCACACGTGTGTGTGTGTGTGTGACTATTGGACTATCACAAAAAGAGAGAAAGTAGGAAATTATTTTCAGGTATTTAAAGGTGATAGAAGTTTTTTTCCTTAAATTAGGATCTATCTATGACATTGGCTAGTATAAGTATGCAGAACATAACACAGTTTCCCCTTGTTCTTCCATTTCAAGGTTCAAAGCTTAAGGGTCATACTAAGAAAAGAGGGATTTAGGGCTGGATTAGTTTCAATTCACTATTGGAGTCTCTTCCAATGGGTGACACTTTTTTCATCCTTTGGCAAGGGGAAATTTTTGTTTTGCTTAGAAAATCCTTGGCAGTAATAGAAATTTCAAAAGAGGGTAGAATGAAGAAAGCAGAGACAACTATGTGACAGAACATTTTTCTTGATCTTTTTTCCTCAAAGTGGAAGAATGGAGGTCATTTAGAATGAGAAAAATAAGGTATACTTTGACCGCCATGAAGCAAACACTGTCTCTATTTTACCTTCACACTGAGCCTAGTTAAACTTCTACACCAAGTGAGTATGAGTAAGTATTATTATCTGACTGTTTTTGTCCTGAAAGTCTAATTAGAATACTCAGATAAGAACTTCTTCATGTGAAAGTACACATGTACCTTTCTAAGAAATCAGTTTAGAAGGTTAAACGAATCCACTCAGTGAAAGGGTACACAATGCCTTTAAAGTCTTCAATGTGCTGCTCTCTAGTGAGCATTTGTTAAAAAGACAGCACTGCCTGAACTCTTTGTACCATAAGCCAACAGCAGGGCTACAGCCTGTGGGGCCAAATGGGTGGTGATGGTGGTGGCAATGTGTGGAGGGGATCAGAAGAGGCAAGAAATTCACCAAGGAGCCTGAGACAGAAGGTCAGACATCTGAAATATGGAGAACAAAACTGGGGGGGGGGGGGGGGAATGACTGCTTATCAGAAGTATCTCTGACACATTAATAGATTTTGTGGATTAAACCAAGCCCAGGCGTAGGCATGGCAAATTCCAATGATTACCTAGACACTGTATTTTGGAAACCAGGGACTAATGTGAGTAACTGGGAGGTTGGCCTACCAGTTGGTGGTAAAAAAACAAAGAAATAAACCTGAGCTTCATGTATATCATCAGAATCCTATCTGACAGAGCTGGCTGGCTGTGTAGAAATACTCCAGCTTCCACACATCACCTTCTCTTTGTAAGTGGCATCTTCTTACCTCCTTTTATCCTTTAAAGTTACCCTTCCTACACACCAAAATTACTGTGGGAAAGGGAAGGCCACAGTGTGGACTTCGTGCCATATTGGGAAGTGGCTGAGGCTGGGCCCTGGGAGTCAGCAGGTCCAGAGTTGACATTCTGCCGAAGGTGCAATGCAGGAAACTGAACCACACAGCTTACAAAGGATGAGGAGTCTGGAGGTTTGACCACCCCTATAAATGCTGAATTTTTTATTTCAGCATTCTAAGGTAGCTTACTGTCCTCTTCTTGGGGATGGAATAAAGGATTAACTTCCTCAAAAGTATAAAAAGGTAAAATATATTTTAGATGCCATCTTTTTATATAGCAACTTTATTCCCTTTTGCAGCCTTATTATTATTAATGTAGGAAACATATGAGCCATTATTTTTGAATACCTACTGTGTCTTTCTTTAATCCTAAAGCTAACTAACTCTGGATGTAAATTTAATTGCCCCAGGGATTGCTGCTAAGAGAGTTGCTCATGATTTGGACACTAGTACATGGTAGTACTAAAAACTGAACTGTTTCGTCTGACACTAAAGACAAGTCTTTTCACTATGCTCAAGTTGCCTTCATTCCTGTTTAACAACCACTTCCTTTCGAGACATACCTAATTCTGTTTGCTCTTCAGGAAGATAATTAGTGAAGTTGATGGATTAATCTGACCAAAGGGAACCCTCCCTCTTCTCCTGAGTAATGTGGGCATCTGTCACCACGGCTTTTTGAGATGGTGTCAGATCCAAGGAGGTCATTGGACATTTCCAATGAGGCATAAAGGGAGACTAAAACTATGACAAAATAGTAGAAGCAATTCTGGGCAGATGAGACCTTACAATTCCTCTCAAATTAAACCAGCATTAGTTTGGACGAGCAGACTTTCCCCCCGCTTTCTCTTATCAATCCATTGTACTGTGTTGAATAGTATCCCCCATGATTCATGTGCATCTGGAACCTCAAAATGTGTCCTTATTTAGAAATAGGGTTTTTGCAGAAGTAAGTAGTTAATATGAGGTCATAATAGATGAGAGTGGGCCCTAAATTTAATGACTAGTGTCCGTATAAGAGAAGGGAGAAGGAGATTTATTATTTTTTGTTTTTTTAAGATTGGCCCTGAGCTATCTGTGACCAATCTTTTTTTCCTTCTTCTTCTCCCCAAAGGTCCCCAGTACATAGTTGTATATTCTAGTCGTAGGTCCTTCTGGTTGTGCTATGTGGGATGCCGCCTCAGCGTGGCTTGAAGAGTGGTGCTAGGTCTGCACCCAGGATCTGAACTGGTAAAACCCTGGGCCACCAAAGCGGAGTGCACGAACTTAACCACTTGGCCATGGGGCCGGCCCAGGGAGAAGGAGACTTAGACACAGAGACATAGAGGAGATGTAAGGATCAAGGGACAAAAGGAACAGAGACTGGAGTAATACAGCTACAAGCCCAGGAACACCAAGGATTGCAGGGAGCCAACAGAAGCTAGGAAGAAACAAGGAAGTTTTTGTCTCTTAGAGCTTTCAGAGGGAGTACCATCCTACTGACACCTTGACTTTGGACTTGTAGCATCCTGAATAGTGAGAGAACGAACTTCTGCTGTCTTAAGCCACCATCTTGTGGTACTTTGTTACGACAGCCCTAGGTAACTCGCACACCCATCACCGCTAACTGAATTAGCCACGTAGTTATCTCCTTGGACACTGAAAAAGCATAGACTCTGAGAGAATGAAACAGAGAATAGTGAAGTTTCAGCGGCTGCCAAAAGCAAAGGAGCAAGACATCCCAAGTGGCTGGAGGACAAACACAGCAATCTAGGAACGGAGGAGAAAGAAGACGAGATGAAGGGGATAGGTCAAAAGTGTGATATTGAAGGGAGACTACTTTTGTCTAAGGGTCCAGTGGAGGGCAACCAGCCCCACCGATGTCCTAAATATCATTTAGGAAAGTTAACTTAGAGGATGTTTTTAAAACCAGCATATTTCTTTCAAGTTATGCTTTTGATATGTTATATAAATAAAACCAATTTTCCCAATAAAAACATTATTTAACAAACTTTGATTCTGATACACTAAACCAAAACACACATTTTTAAATAAATGAGTGATTTTTTTCAACATAAATAAACTTCAAAAACTGATATTCATATGAAGGCCTTCCTAAAGTCAACAGTAAATGTACGTTTATATTAGTTCTAGCCAGAAAAACCTTTCAAAATGGTATTTGTACAAACAGTTCTTTGTTTCAGGTTTCTTAAAACCCTTAGTGAATACTTTTTGAGGCCCTTTAGAAAAACAAAGTTGGAGTTAA
Organism: Equus quagga; assembly: GCF_021613505.1. Taxonomy (NCBI): domain Eukaryota; kingdom Metazoa; phylum Chordata; class Mammalia; order Perissodactyla; family Equidae; genus Equus; species Equus quagga. The sequence continues at coordinate 43,081,583 of NC_060267.1, forward strand.
GTTGATTGCTTTCTCAGAATAAGCAAGCAAGAGTCTTGGATGGAGTGTGGAGATCCCTTCTAGTCCCATTCATTATTAAGAAAAAGACCAAAAGACTTCATAGTTTAATAAAAGGAGCCTTGTGCTAAGAGTCAGGGACTCCAGTGAAGTTACAGCCCAGGCTCTGACGTTGATTTACTCTATGACTTTAAGGCAAATATTTCATCTTCTGCTGTCTCGAGTTTCAACTTACTTTTTGCTGTGTAACATTGGACAAGTTATATAATAATGCTCTACCTCAGTTTCCTCATCTATTAAATGAACAATGACATCTTCTTGGGTTGCTGTATTAAATGAGTTAATATGTCCAAAGCACAGAGAACAATGCCTGGCACAGAGTAGCTAGTATTAGTAATTACAGTATTACAAGTCTTCTCTCTCCTTCTCAATCTTAAGCTTCTTGAGGACAGAGATCATACCTTACTCATCTTGGTGTCTCTCAAAATAACTTGAAAAAGTATCTTGCATATAGTAGTTGCTCAATAAATATTTACTGGCCTAAATTGAAACTTCACAGACAAAGGCTGTATATTATCTAGCTTGTTGGGATTGTATTCATTTAAAAAAAAATTTAAGAAGTTGTCTGGAAAAATAAGAGAAAGCATCTTTTGGGAAAACATCTGTGAGTGAAACATTCCCACGAGAAAGTTTCTATCAGGTTGGAAAAATACTTAGAAAAATCTTCCTCCAGTGAGAGCAGGAGAGTTTTGGTCTCTCTAGGCACCAGTCTCTGCCTTCTTAGAACAGCCTGGAATATACCCGCTGTCTGGAAGAGCTTAGTTTCTCTCTTGATCCCCTTCTCTTCTTTCTACTTCCCCCTTTCCAGCCCCACACCTCACCCCAGTTTCTTTCCCATTCTGCTGGAGGTCTCCTCCTTCTGGGAGAACTAACAGTAAATTCTTTATTGCTTTAGCTTTATTGCTTTAGCTTTATTGCTTTTAGCTCTGGAAACAGTGTGCTTTCAGGCGGTAATTATATTTCATTTATAAACGTTATCTCTAAGAAAATAGCTAATAGCTTTTTGGTAATACCATCTATAATTCTGTAGCTGCTAAATTTCTGTCAACTAGAATCTTGAAGTAAACAAAGTTTATAAATTGATTCCTGCAGAATGATGTAAGATCTTGCTAGACTCTAAAACTTCTCAGATCAGAAGAACTGAGTTCGTCAGCTAAGCTAGCAGTGAAATTAAAAATACAATTGAACATTCTGAGGAGTCTTCAAGAACCCTGACAAATTAACAATAAAACCCAAGATGTGAATGTCAGTTGCCTTGTGAAGAAGTCCGGTTACTGGTTACTCAGCCTCCAGAGGTTCATGTGGTTTTTCCCAAGTTGCTCCAAGCTAGCTTTTCCCATAAAAACAATTCAGATAGAAGGAGCCTTTAACCTTCACAGCAAAGAGTTCAAGGAATTGTAAAGAAGAATATAAATCACAGGTAGCTCTACTGACCTCTATATAGGGTCAGTAGATGAAAGCGCTTCTCAAATAGAAATTAATGTCTACTCTAATGTAGCTGTAATGACAGCGTCATGACCAGGATAGGATGGTGGTTGGATCCCATCTTCACACAGAGAGGCTTCTAAGGAAAACTACGTGCCTTCCCAACACTAAGGAGCATTGTGTTAGCAAACATCTGGATACTTTGATGGGATTCACTTTCTCTCTAAGAGGCAGCATTATGAAATGATAAACTGCATAAGCTCTGAGGGCAGAACTTCACGGGTTTATGTCAAAAAACTCTTTGAGTTAGACAAGCTGTGTCAGTTTTTTTCATTTGTAAAATGGACAGTAGTGGCCAAGACTAAATGAGTTAATAACAACTGAGGGACTTGGCACACCATAAGATACCAATAAGTGTTTGCAATTATTATGTTACTATTATTATTATTTAGAATATTTTTATTTAGAATAATTATTATGATTATTTTATTCTGAATTACTATATTATTTAGACTCACTATTTCGCTCTTTCTTAGCTCTTGCTACCTGAATTTTAGTTCAGGAACTGCCAAGCTGCTGCCACCAACTTTACTGTCCTGAAAAGGCATTCTGACATCCTTCTCTCTATGACCCCAGTAAAGACAATTCTATTAGTCCTAGGAAGGAACACCTCTCTCACTCTCTCTCTCTTTCTTTTAATTAAAGGACCAAACAAGAATAAAAATAATTACAATCTGGAAAGAAAGATAATACACAACACACCATTCCAAAGTGACTTGTTTTTACTTGTAAGGGAACTGAGGTCCCCCAGGGATCCTTTATAGTCCCTGGGGGGCCCGATATTCCTGGAAGCACAAGGAATTTAGACAGTTTTCCCTCCTCCTCTGAGCTGTGGCTTCTGTTTTCATCTACTGCAATTGCTTTTTCCTCAAAACTGGTTTCCGAGTAGACTGAAATCCTCCTGGGCTTTTCCCTCTTCGTGCTGTCTCCCCAAATTAACAAACAACAATTTTTCATCCAAGAATTTTATTAGTGATTACTATAGAGTTAAAGAATGGTGCTAAAAATTTTTTTAAACAAAAAATAAAGTTGGGAATCTACAGAGTTCCCAAAGTTCTATGGAACTCTGGGATTTTGACCCTGCATGCCTTTCCCAGATGGAGCACAGACCCCATTGTCCTCCAGCTCTTCTGTCAGTCTTAAAGGTGGCATTTACCAAAATATCATCCATTATTAAACCTTCTCCAAGTCCTTTCCTTTGTGAAGACTCTCCAAAATAAAGATAAGGACATAATTAAGGTGGATTAATTAGGCTCTTCTCAAATGAGTGACTTGTACCTTAGATGAATTCCTGATATACGTTTCTCATTTGGGGCCCTCTCCGTGTTCCTCCACTTCTGTACATGAAAGGTCACTAGGTGAAACCTGTTAATTTCAGGACTCAATTTTCATGCTTAATCCAGTGGTTCTCAAATTTGACTGTGCATCACAATCATCTGGAGGGCTCGTTAAAGCGCAGATTACTGGTCCTACTATCAGAGTTTCTTATTCAAAAGTTCTGGGATAGTGCCTGAGAATTTGCATTTCCCAAAGCTTCCAGGTGATGCTGATTCTGCTGGGAACATTCTATGAGAACCATTGACTTATGGTTCTCCTATCCTGGCCACCCTGTTTCTTCAAATGGGGAGAGCCTTTCTGCAGAATGAAGCCAGAGTGAGACACACAAAATAAAGAGAAAGGAAGGGACACATGAAGAGAAACTTAAACAAGACTGTTCAACTCTGGGATCCATCAGGTCTGAAGCCAGCTTCCACACTCCATTTCCAAGTTATATATAGTTTTTGCTAAGCTAGGGCTTGTTGGGTCTATGCCACATGCAACAAAAGAAGACACAGCCAATATAATCTCAGTAAAATGTATAATTATAAAAGCGTCCACTCAAGCGCATTTCTCATTGCTCTTGTAGGTAATCAGAAGTAACTTCTCCACTTCAGTTTATCAGCTTCATCAACAACAAATATCCATGACCAACTTGACAGCAACCCGGTGTTTATTCATGGAGATCTGATGGTGGTTGAAGCAGATGGAAATTCCTGCAGGTAGATATAGGCACAGAAGGTGAAGTTGAGCACATGTTTGGTGAGCCAAGAATCATTCATCCATTTATTCAATAAATATTTGTTAAATTCCAACTACATGCTCCTCAGTATGCCAAGTACTGGAATGAAACAGTGAAAAACACCCTTCCTGTCAAGTTGGGGTGACAAGTAAACAATGAGTTACAAAGGAGTTAGATGAGTGCTCTGCAGGCATCAACACGGTACCATTGGCTCTGGAGTGAACAAACGGGCACCAGAGCAGCAGGCATGTGCTCTGTAAACCATCACTCTGAGACAGTTTTGGGTGATGCTGAGAACGCAGTGGACGTCAAGGGTGGATAGATTTCAGTATTTCAGGGGACAGCTCTTGGGTTTTGAATAGACTTGGGTTTGGGGCATGGCTCCACTATCTTCTAGTCTAGTTAGTTATATCAAGTAATTACTCCTAAGCCTTAGTTTCTCTTATTTACAAATTGGGCTATTCATTTTACCTATTTTAGGTAAATATTTCAGTAAAAAGTGCACACTAGTGTCAAACCTATAATGAATGTTCTATCAACATTTGCTAAAGAAAATACCCCCAAATTGCATAATTTTAGAAAAACAGTAAAGGGAGCCCCCGTCTTCCACTAGAAAGCTACTTACAAGGGAACCGGGAAACCTGAAGTTCCAAGGACCAAAGTGACACTAAAATTAAATAAAGGAGGAATTTTGAGTGATCAATAGCTTCAGCCCTGAAACCTGAGGGGTTCTTCTTTAAGAATCAATACTGGTACCACAGAATTTGTTGAAAACATATAAGAAATGGCATCATACTGTTTTTGAAAACGGAAAACTAAGGGCCGGCCTGGTGGTGCAGCAGTTAAGTTCGCACATTCCGCTTACCGCTGGCCTGGGGTTCGCCGGTTCGGATCCCAGGTGCGGACATGGCACTGCTTGGCACACCATGCTGTGCTAGGCGTCCCACATATAAAGTAGAGGAAGATGGGCACGGATGGCAGCTCAGGGCCAGTCTTCCTCAGCAAAAAGAGGAGGATTGGCAGTAGTTACCTCAGGGCTAATCTTCCTCCAAAAAAGAAAGAAAGAAAGAAAGAAAATGGAAAACTAATGCGAATAAAATGAAGCCATGAGAGACCCGGGAGATCAGGAACAGTGAAAAATGTAAATCCTCTGTGGCCCTGATTAATGGAAAACAGGAAAATTGCCCCTGCAAGATTATGCATGAGTGCACATCATATTTTATAGTGGAAGGAGTGGGGAGAGAGGCAAAACATCAGGCTTTAGACTTAGATTTGACCAAGAACCAACTCCACCACCTTCTAGTTGTGGGCATTAAATTCTCGAATCATGGCTCATGATAAATGCTGTCGTCGTAACACCTACAACACCGGTGTGGGGAGAATCAAGCAAGCTAATGAGCTTAAAGGGCCTAGGGTAATGCTTTGCACCCAAGAGGCACTCAAAGGATGGGAGCTACAATAATTGTGAGAGGGAGAGGAATGAATTTATTGCCTCTCCATAGGTCAAGCAACACTCTATCCTGATGGCCTGAACCTTCCCTCTCTATCACTTTTTCATCTTTTGCAGAACACAAGAAAATGCTGTTTTTAGCAACGTCAAGTTGGTTCCTGGATCTTAGGTCAACAATTTCAACAATTCTGAGGCAGAAAGCCTACTGGGGACATAATGGCGAAATTACAAAGAATTTCCGCAATCTTAGATGGCAATTTCTAGCCCTGGGCTGGCCTCCGCCAGGTGTTCCTAATGAACAATCAGCTGTTGGAAAGCTTCTCTGACTCTGACCCAGGAGGAAATATAGTTTCTTAAAATGTGGGTCTCAAACTCTAGGCACCTGCATCCTCTCGTTCCATGAGCAGACTGGCAGGAATAAGCAAGGGGTCTGTCGGATTGGGCCCTCCTGAAAACTACTCCAATTATTCCATATGAAAGATAATTACCTTGCTGGGGATAGGATTTTAAACCCATAGGAAGTTTTTCTTGGCTCCAATATCATAGAAAGGGCTGATCTCAGAATTCATGGACTACTGAGTTTTCATGTTGCATTTTTAAAAAGAGGTGCTTTTAAAAGTGAGCGAACATTGATCCAGCTGAAATGTGTTAAAATTGATAAATTGGACCATGGCATTTATATTCTGCACGTTTATTTTATGTATTTAAATACCCACCATCGGAAAAACATTTTTAAATTAAAAGAAATCCTGCAATTTAAATTAAAGGAAGTCCTGCAAGTCTATGGTGAATTGTTGGAGCTTTGAAATATGGAATTTGTAGAAACACACACAACTGTAGGATAAAGAAGAAGGTGAGAATCTTTATCCATCCGAGTCCAGTTCAGGAAACTAGAAAGCACACTAATTACTTTAGTAGACGGACTTTATTATAAATTAAATATAAGAAATTGCCTAAATAGGTGTTAGAGGGCTGAAAATGCAAAAAGAAGACATTGAGTTAGTACAGAGGTAACTTCCAGAAGCAGGAGCCACCGTAGGGAAGGTGGAATAGAGGGAAGGAGTTGGGGGTTCAGAAGGGGTCCTTCCAAGCCCGACCAGACCTCTGAGGAGACAGCACTGCCTGGCTGCTGTTGACTCCTCCACAGACAGTAGGGGGAGCTTAGAAAGAACTGGAGAATAGAACCAGAACAGCTGCTACCAAGAGAGCGGAGCTGTTGCTGGGGGATGCTGCTGACAGCAACAGAAACTTCTCCCTCCTTCCCTCGGCCTCACAGCATGCCCCCAGCGCCGCCTCCTCCTCCAGGGAAACAAACTACATTACCGAGCCTTCCAGCCCAGGGTCACAAAGATGAATATAGAAAGGTGAGTTTGGATTGGAGACAGTAGCTTCACAAATCAGCACAGTATCTTCTTAACCCCTTCAGGTAAACTGAGGGAGAGTCAAATCACAGCAGGTGCTTCCACTGGCACCTGCAGTTGGCAAACTACGAACAGCATTGCTGTCTCTAGAAGAGGTAAGCCTCTGTTTATGCCATATTGATCTTTGCAACCATCCGTGCACACAGATAATCGTCTTATTCATTTATTCATGTATTTGTTCACTCGAGAAGTATTTATTGACATCCTTCTATTTCCAGGCATTTTCTAGGTTATAGGGTTATATAGGTTATATGGGGTGGTTATAACAATAAGGCAGACAAATTCCCTGTCCTCGTGGAGCTTGCATTCTAATGGGGTAGACAGACAACAAACAAACACACAAGCAATGGCCAGTACTGCTAGGTCCACGGGGGCAGGGAGTATTCAATCTACTTCCTTTTCCTAAAGTGACAGACACAGAACATTTTATAAAAGTAACTAAGTGCTCTAGTTCACCTAGACTGACATTTCCCTTTAACTTTCTATCTTTTGTAAGGCACCATTTCAGCTGTCAGTGGCTCATATGAAGCAGCCTTGCCGACACCGTGTTCCTGCTACAAGTCCTAAGATTTACTGCTTCCTGGGAAGAGGAAAGCACAGATCCGTCACCTGCAGCCCAGCACACTGAGGCGGGGGCTGCAGGACGCACTCTGTGAGGATGTTTTTGCGTCCCAGACTTTTCTGTGGGTGTCTGAAATGATCCTGTCAAAGAAATTTAGTGATGAGCTGCAGGCGCAGATTTTGTAGGAGGAATTAAAACCCAAAGGAGATGTCCCAGGGACCGGTCCTTCTTTCAAAGCTTCAGTGGCAAATCACTTATTTGTAGCTTAGTGTAGAGTTAGTTGCCTAGATAGAATAATATTGTAAGATGATTATTATTCTAATTTGCTTTTTTTTTTTTACTTTGGACAAAATATATATTATAGATGCCTTGACTCGAATTTGTTTTGTTTCTCCTAGGCACCACAACTATTGAAATATGGAGAATATGAATCAAATCTGTGTGTGTGTGTGTGTTGTAGTAACCTATGTTAGAAAAAGTAACATGTTATAGCATATATTTACTGATTCTTAACTAATTTAAACTCTATGTAACATCTACAGATTAGGTATACTAACTTTTTAAAATGCCATGAATATAAACTTTATTTTCAGGGGGATTAAAAAAAATTCTTCTCACCATATTCTTTCTCATACCTAACATTAAAACCCATATTCTGACTCCTCTTCTGACAATCTAGTAATACAGGGCATCAATTCCCAGCGGCCACCCCTTGTAGATGTCCCGTAAAGTGAAGCCTACACTCTCCAGTATGTCATCTCTGGTTCTGCTCAGCCAGCTTCACCCAGTTTCATTACCTACTCGCCTCTGGAGGCATTCGAGTTTCGCAGACTCTGTGTTCTACTGAATGGCTCAAAAGAGATATTAAAAACATTTAATAACAATAAGGCACGGGCAATAGAGTGAGGTCCCAGAGGTCTCATGCCTTGTAAGGCATTAACCCATGGTTTCTGAGTGTGTGGAGAAGAGGCTAGAGTACAGGGGTGTGGGAGACACTTAGGGGACCCAGGACAGTAGTTACTTACTTATGTTATGGAAATATCAATATTTGAGCAACCCATATGGTCTTATCAACTGAATATCAGAACTAGGTGCATACGCTTTGGGCGAAGGAGTCATGAAACTCATTCATGAGTTTACGGTGACTATTGCAGAAGGGAAAGATATAGATGGGAAAGAAGAGTTGGAGTGAAGAAAGAGGATGTGGGGTCTTCAGGTGCCTAGAACTTGAGGGTAGAAGAAAGTGTGCACGTGTGCGTTTCTGCCAGGAAACCTAACTAAGGAAAGCCGGTAGAGATTAGATGGAAGAACTAAGAAAACAGGAAGCTCTAACAGATGCTGTATCCAGCTTACCTGTCTCCTTCCACAGGACTAAGAGTTTCTTGTGCCTTTGTATTCCCCAAACAGAAGACAGTGCCTGGCACATCATATTCCTCCTCCCACTCCCTTCCAGCTTCAAGCTGATTTAGGTGTTCTCCCTTTGTTCTAGTTTATGTATCTCATCTGGAAGGTCCCTGAGGGAACAGACTATGTCCTGTCAACATTGCGCATAGTGCCTGACTCAGAGTAAGGCTTCATATATTTGTTGACTGGATAAGTGTATGAATATCAATCAATAAACCATCTTGGCAAATACTTGTGGGGAAAATCTGTGAGATTAAGAATTTATTTGTTCAAAGTATGCTGCTGATTTATGGAATAAGGGGACAGACACTGGTCATTGGCTACCCCAACATCATTCCCAGCCCCTTCATCCTTGTGGTCTCTTTGCATAGCAGCTGGGAATCTTTGTGGCTTCATTTGCTTAAGGATATCCACGTCATACAGTTCTGATCTGTAAGCAGAAGTTGACTGGTGTGGGGATAGGAGTAGGTGTGGTATTCTCTGGCTATTTTGGATCTTTCTCCTATTTTCTTCATCCTACCTTATGGATGTGATGGCTGGTGCTGAAGCAGCCATCTTGCAGTCATGAAAATCCAGGCCATGACATCTTTAAGCAGCCCTCACATCTTTGAGCGACTACACTGTCTCTAGCATCTGCATACCTTCAGTCTCTGTCTTTATGATTAAAAAAAAGTAAATGTTTAAAAAGAAAAGGTTTAAACTAACAGACAGATTTCCTGTTACTTGTAGCTGAACACATTCCTAATCAACAAATATCAAATGATAAATTTATCTGGAATAGAGCCTCTCTGATAAGCACATTGTGGGGATAGGGAATGTAGATGAACATCAGGGAATCTTGGATCTGAAAGGGTGAGGTGTTGGAAACCAAGGTATATATATTCTGAATTTTCCTTACAGTCTTCAGATAATTTCCCTTTTAGACACACACTAAGAATTAACCTACCCTGCTGGAAAATGACAAGACGAACTTAGAGATTTACCTCCCCCCTTCTCTGGAATGAGACACTGAAGCCTCTACTGAAGATTTTCACTGTAGAAAATGTTGGTAAACTTCTGGGTATGATCTCCATCCCTTTCCCATTTCCCCAGTGGCCTCTGCACCTCTGTGATTGGCTAAGAATAGTCCGCTTAGCCCTGTCCAAATCCTTCTGGATTTTCACAATAAGACTGTCTCAGTAAAAAGTGCTTTAACACCCTGTTACAATGTTACAAAACCAATTACAGTGGGAAAAGATTAATCATTATATTGCTACCCAGTAATATGTATCATTGAAAGACTAATGAATATTGATGAATTCAGCTCTGCCTGTCCTTATCATTCCATTCATTTCCAGCAATTTGAAGGCTTCTAGACCCAAAATAGAATAGGCTGGCAACTTTAAGAACTTCTAACTGTGATTATCGAATAATAAGCTGCAGTCATTGAAGGGAAGCTTAGAGACTCTATCACCTAATCTAACCTCCTTATTTTACAAATGCAGAAAATGAGAGACCTAAAATGGGAGTTGTCTTTACATATATTTTCATGCTTCCATCAACTGTGTCTACTTACATAAACTGATAAAGAACAGAGGTTTCTTTCACACATCTTTTTCCCTGTCCTGCCCATCTAGTGCCTGACATAACACCTTGTACGTAGGAGATGCTCAATTAGTGTTTATTGGAAGTGAATCCACCCATCTGATTGGGCTTTTTCTCATTCATTGGACCATAGTAGGCTGGCCTCCTTAGGGTCCTCATGGGCCTCTGAATTTACCTTGATCATTCTCATCTGCCCACCTTCTCTCAGTCCTCCCTCCTGCCAGCTCGGCTTTCTCTCTTCCATGGAGCCATCCACACAGTCTGCAGTCCTCCTGGCTCTCAGTCTGCTAAAAGAGCTTAAAGGATAATCAGTCTATTTTCTGCAATTTAGGATTTAATTATATAGTCTTTTACTGATTCTTGTTTTTCTTGAATAATTTTGTCCCTGTTACTGTCATTTAAACTCCAAGAAGGCAACAACAATATGTTATATTTTCTGCGTACCAAAGTGCACATCCCATTCCAGAGCACATCAAGGTCCTCAGCTAGTTGCTGATTTATTAATTGGAAGGAGCAGAAACTATCTCTAAGTTTCTTTATAAATCTCTACTCTAAAAAATAGATGTGAAATAATTTCTATGTCATGAAACTAACATCATAAAAAGCAAATAAAGGGAAGAATATTTTATTGAGAATCAGAAAATCACACTAGCACTAATGAAATAGAACATTTTAGCATCAAAGGGAATCTATCAAATTGTTCAAGATGGTGGACTGGGTACACGAATTTATGTTCTGTTCCTCCTAGAACACACTGAAATAGTTCAGAAGTGCACACACACACACAAATCAAGAAAACGGCAGGGATGAGGGCAAGAATAACAAATAGATGAGAGATTTCAATAAATCCCTGGAAGACAGAAAACAAATGGGAGTATATTGATGGACCGTAGTAAAGGAAGTCATAGCCTGGAATGTTCCATGAGGGGGCTGGGCAGGGGGGATGGGAGTACCATAATCAGCCAACCAGAATCTTAGAGTGATTCTGGGCTTAGGAGGAAGGCCTGTTCTAGAGCCTGGAAATAGATGGATTTATTGAAAATATAAACAGAGAAGAGTATGCCAGTTGAATTCTCTTCTCTCCACCTCCCTCATTGCTGACATTTGCAAGTCATCTGGGGAACTAATGCTTCTAGTGGGATGTTGGCACCCACAGTTAAATCCCCTTACTCTGACTTTTGGGGGAACCCCACCTGACAGTGGGAACCCCACATCTTCTCATTGTAAAGCTAAGCTTGCCATTCCACAAGCTCTGCCTGTGTAAAGAGAACTGCCTCCAAGAATTTCCATTCAGTGGAGCAGCCTATTTGGAACCAATATTGGAAACCAATATTGGAAACCAACAGCAGGGGAGATGCCTGTACTGGATCCCATCCTTTGTTCTTAAATACGAAGAGACAAACCAAAGATGACCAGACATGTGAGGAAAATCAGCAGAATAAAGAATAAAAAGAAGATAAACAAAAAGAAAAAAAAAACACAGGGGAAGAAAGAGAACTCAGGTATAGAAAAAGATTTTTACATCCATGAACAGGATGAAAAGAAAAAGGAGCAAGCAGAGAATAGTAAAGAGGTTAAGAATAGGATAACAACAGCCAAAAAATAAAATGACAGAAAAATAAAGGACAGAAATATCCAAAAATGTAAGCAAAATGATAAAGAACAATATAATACAAGAGAAAATATAAGAGAAATAAAGAACCCGTCTTTTGACTCAGAATCCAAGGGAGACAAAACAGAGAAAATGGCGGAAAGGATATTATCAAAGAAACAGTAGAAAAAAATCCCCAAAACTGAGAATGACAAAAATTTTCAGCAGAGAAGTGTCCCTTGATTGCTGAGTAGGATGAGTGAAAAATCCTTGTAAATTTTAGAGCACCAATGATGAAAGATAAACATTTCCAGAAAGAAAAACACAAATATGATCCAGAAAAGAGTGTACCTGAGATGGCATGGCTCTGCCACAACCATGGGAAACAACCAGTCCAGAGGAACCCAGTAGGATAGAGACTTTGGTCTCCCCCAAAACAGTTAGAGGACTTGGTGGCGATAGACAAAAGAACTATGAAGACAGATAAACTTAAGAGTATGACAAAGACATATCATTCTTTTGCCAGAAAAGAAAAAAAAAGACAATTTGAAAAACAAGAGGGAAATAAACAAGTAAACAAAACAAAATCTTCACAGGACTTTAAGTAATTGATGACGTGTAAGGCAAGAGATTCCTTTTGATCTTGATGCCAGAAAAATATTCCACTGAGCAGCCCGGAAGTGTAGACATCGAATGGATAGAGAAGGAAATGTCTTCTAAGCATATTTGGCCCTTCTTTGAAAAAAAAATTATATAGTCATAATAATGTAACTGCTGTGGATTAGTTTTGCCTCTGGAATCAACTTACAGGAAAAGTATAGAAAGTTCGTGTAAGGCTAGTAAACGGAATTGTTAATGCTGAAAACCCTAGAATGTAAAAGAAAAGTTGCGCCTGACAGAATGGTGACAAGAGACAGAAAAGTTAGAGGGAGAGGTAAAGGCACTAGGAGACTCATCCTGAATGAGCCAAGATGCAAGATAATGACTAAAGCTGACGGAAGAAGAAATATCACTTGAACTATGTTAGTGAAATTATGGTGATGATCAACAGGAGCTCTAAAGATAGTAAGTATTGAATTCAGAGAATGAGAATGGATAGGGAAAGTAGCCAACGGTATGACTTAATACCTTTTATAGCAGGGAGTCTATAAATATTGTTTAACTAAATAAAGGTATAAGCCTATTATTTAAAGTTATCGTGGTAACTATGAGAAGATAAAAAATAGAAACAGATAAAGAGCTGCCTCTAGGAAGTGGAGAACAGAAAGGATATAATGAGTGTTTGCTATGTACAATAAGCTCTCTAGCTTATTAAACCTGTATTTTTCCACTAACTTTATAACTCTAACTTTGTAATAAAATAATATATTAAGAACCATCTTCAGTCTCACCCCATTTCTGAACCTCATCCTATCTTTATTCTCATCCCAAATCCCATATCTTTCCAACCTGTGACTTATGCCATCTGACTCCATTGCTGGGCTAGAAAGGAGAGCATAGCTGACGGATCAAAATGACATATACGCTTGGCCAAAGGAAAATATCTTGAGTGACCAGTCATCGCATTCTCTGGGCATCAAGTTTTTTATTCTGTAAAATGAGGGCACACAGTGAATAATCTACAGTCTCTTCCAGTTTCAACATTTCTCAAGAATGTATGTGTACACATTTTGTCTTTTTGTCAGTACTAGAAAATGAAGCCAAATATCCACAAGATGGCAGTCTAAGTCCAGTTCTAGAAAGATTCTGCTTTTGTGTGTGTGTTCTTTTCTTTTCGGCTTTTTAATTTTCCTAGTGCTGCTGGTAGAAATTACACAGCATAAAGAACTAAGAAAAATATTTTGAGAAGAAGTTTAAAAGGGCCATAAGTAATACCCAGAGACCAGGCTTACTCCCCCATCCTCAGCCTTCAAGCACTTACTAAACCTCTCCAACAGCATGTGAATTGCATTGCCACAAGTCACAGCAGCCTGAGTGTTAACATATTTTCAAAATAACAATCACAAAACCATATTTCTCCAGTTGGGACCTCCACTGCCTCTGTGGGTAATTCAGTCTGCTGCCCACTACCCTAGCCCTTCCAGCTATTTCTGAGATCCTGGCAGGTGCTTCATCAACCAAACCTCTTAGCACCTTCATTTCTGTGTCAGTCAGCATTCCACCAGAGAAACAGACCGAATAGTATGTAAACACATTACGAAATTTATTCAAGAAATTGACGTGTGCGATTACAGGGCTGGCTGGGCAAGTCTGAAATCTTTGGGGCAGGCTGTCGAAAGGGCAGGCTGTCGAAAGGGCAGGCTGGAAACTCTCAGGTAGGAGCCGACACTGCAGACCGCAGGACAAATTTCTTCTTCATGGAAACCTCAGTGCTGCTCTTAAAGTCCACCCAGATCATTAGGATAATTTCCTTTGTTTAAGACAACTCACGGTAGATGTTAAGCACACCTACAAAAATACCTTCACAGCCAAACCTAGTTCGTGTTTGGTTGGATAACTAGATTCCATCGCTTCACCAAGTTGATACATAAAAGTGACTGCCACAATTTATTTGTCATTTTCCTTTCCTCTTTATCGGGCACTTTGGGGCAAATGTTGGCTCCCAAAGATGCTGCTGTTGCTGGTGCTGTTTAAGTGCAGTGTTTCTGGGACACTCCCTGAGTTACTGAAGCTGCAGCCACCTTATCCTCTTAACATTTCCCCTAGATTTCGGCAACGTGGACTTTGATGACAGCCTCCCTTCCCTGGGCCGTAGAACATGGGATAATCTGAGTGGGAAGAATCCAGTACACGCTCATGTGAAAACACACCCTCAGCCACTAGCTGTTTACTTTGGACTAAACTTATACACCATGACTTTCTCTTCCATCCTCTTAGACTGGACAAATAAAGGTCTAATTCTTGGCATGGCCTCTGAGGCACACATTGTCTGACCCCTCCGTCTCTCCAATCTCATCTTGCAATGTGTTCCCTCTGCCTCCCTACACTCCTGCTTCAATGGTCTTTCTGCAACTCCTTGAACTTGCCAGGCTCCCTCCTGCCTCGAGCCTTTGTACTTGCTCTTCCCTCTGCCTGGTATAGCCCCATCAACACCATCCTTTTGTTACCCCATCATCTAGATAATTACATTTTTCCTTCAGATGTCACTTTAATTGTCATTTCTTCAAGGATCTTACCTGGTTATTTCCCCATAATGCACACTTATAGTTTTATGTACCACAAATAATTATGAACCTTAGCAAAGCTGGAATTTTATTTTTCTATATGTCATTTTTGTTTACTATATTTCTTCCCAACTACAGTGTAAGTGCCACAAAGGCAGGGACCGTGTCTGTTTTTGTTCTTTTTTATGTCTGCTGTACCTAGACAAATTGGTACTCAAAAAATTGGGGGAATGAATAAATAATAAGCTTCGGTATCCCTTTCAGGACCTAACCCAGTGTATTAGTTTCTTAATAAACTGCCATGACAAAGGCAAATAGGGCTGCTGTAACAAACCACAAACCAGATGACTTACAACAGAAATTTGGTGTCTCACAGTTCTGAAGGCTAGAGGCTGAAATGAAGGTGTTGGCTGGGCCACGCTCCCTCCAAACCTCTAGGGAAGGATTTTCCCTCTCCTCATCCAGCTTCTGGTGGTACCAGGTGTTTCTTGGGCATGTCAGCACACCTTCAATCTCTGCCTTCATCTTCGCATGACTGTCTTCCCTGTGTGAATCTATGTCTGTGTCCAAATTTCCCTCTTTTCATAAGGACAATTGTCATATTGGATTACGGCCCCACTCAACTCCACTATAACCTCATCTTAACTTGATTATGTCTACGAAGATCCTATTTCCAAATAAGGTCACGTTCAGAGGTCCCAGGGGTTAGGACTTCAACACAGCTTTAGGGGAAGGATGCAATTTAACTTATCACACACAGAGGTTTAAAACTAGTTGATGATAAAAAGTTTATTAAATTTATATAAATTTCTCTAAACTTCAAGGAGAAATGTCATCACACAATTGAATATGTTTTAACTGAGGCCATGTATATGTTATTCCCAGAATATCTTAAAACAGTACCACTTTTTCCATGTCCGCGGAACTAATCATTTACTCTTTACTGTTTAAAATACTTTAAGTCCTTTTTAATCTTGTGCAAATAGATGTAATGAAAATAAATTTTCAATTGGTGTTCAGAAACCAGCATAATCAAAGTTCTGCTACTTTAACCTCACTGTCTTATTCTCCCATAGTGTAAAATGGTATTAATAATGTATATATTGGATTGTTATTCTCAGGACTAAATTGGATTAATCTAAATCATCAAGTACATAGGTGGGAGGTGTTAAATAAATATTAATTTCTTCTTTCCCTTGTTCAACAATTTTTCTACTGCTTCATCTGAGATCACACACACACACACACACACACATACTCATGCATACTATATATACATATGTATATATACATGTATGTATTTGTACATATATACAGTTTTATATATATTTGAGGGGTTGCTATGTCCACGTTTGCTATGAAGAATGGGAAAATCCATAACAGGAGCTGAAGCTTTAAGCCAGGAGTTGGTCATCTCCCAGGTTCTCATTCATGTCCCACCCCTAGCTTTCTCTGTAATTCTAGAGGATGTCACTCACTCCCTCTGGGCATTGTCTATAAAATAAGACTGTCCCACTTCAAAGGGTGGATATGTATTCAACATAATTAAAAATAAGATTGATTACAGCATCAAGGAACTTAGCTATATCAGACTCTGAAGTGTGAGACAAAATTTGCCACCACAATGTTTCCCTAAGCATGTTCAAGGGTATTAATAGAAAGGTTGAACAATAGAAATATAAAGAACAAAACCAGAAGCTTTGTAAATTAACCCCACAACTAATTATCTCTAACGGCCTTCTCTATACTGCTAGACAGTGTATGTTATATAATAGAGCTAAAAACGGGAGCTAATATGCCTAAATCTTTGCAGCCTCTAATAGAAAACAAAAGATTTAGTTACTAGATGGTGATTCCTAAAAAACATGGAGCAAAAGAATTCTGCTAAACCAGTGAAGAATGTGCAAGTAGGGTTCTGGTACATATGTCTTTAACTGAAATTTCACATGAAGGTTCTTGACTTTCAGGAAGAAAAGAGTGTATGTGGAAGTTTCAGATGAGCTTGCAAATGCTGAGCCTACGAACATCTAGGGTTTTGTCAATTTTGCCAAATGAGCACTCATGAATACAAGGCCAGTATGAAGGAGGATGCCTTTAGACTGATAGGAAGGCTACAGCCAGAGCCTTTTAATTCATTATTTATTAATTCATTCAACAGATATCTACTGAGTGCTTACTATCTGCCTGGCTCCATGCCGGACACTGAGTACACAGCCAAGAATAATAGTACAAGGTCTCTGTTCTCACAGAGTTTGTGTTCTAACTTCTGGGGAGACAGACACTGTGCTGCAATCTGGAGGACGTATTGGAGGGCAAGGGTGAGAACAGGGTGATTATTTAGAGGTTGTAAACCTTCATCCATGAAACGATGGAAATGGAGAGGAGTGGACAGATTCACTCATGTTATTACTCTTCCTGACTTTATTCCTCATCACTCCCTAGACACAACCACAACATCTACCAGTGCCATCGTGTAGCTGATGATTCCCTTCTCCTAGCAAACTGCAACCCTGTGCTAGGCTATACACACCTTGAAAGCAAGAGATTCAGAATAATAATAATAATAGAAATCATAATGTGATCATTGAGTATTTACTATGAGCCAGGCATTACCTTCTTATCTCATGTAACCTTCAAAATACACTCCCCTGAAATAGATGCTATTTCCTCCACTTTACAGATGTGAAAATGCATTTGGAAAAATCTTTACTTATTCATCTCTGTAGCTCCAGAGCCTTGTAAAACTATCCACAATAGGCCTCCATAATGTCCCGTGGAAGATTTATTGAATTAATACAGCCAGAGCATCCTATTTGCTTCTTTTTCCTATTCTGATCCTTACCTTCATGCCTGCATCTCACACCTTCCACCATGACATCAGGCAGGCCATGGAGAAGATCTCAAGTTGAGAAGACTGAAAAATGGCAAGATATGTAATTTTTTCTCTTGGCAAATGTCAGCTTATTTGGAAAAAAAAGAATTTATTCTGCCCAATGTCAGCATTTTATTTGATTCAATATTTGTAGACAGACATTATACTTTTCAATTCATCAGTCTCATGTGATAACATATTATTGATATAAAAAATACATTAAGCCTTAAATGACACCTTTTTTGGTTTTCAATTCAATTTCTCTTCAAATGGTATGACAGTATAGCAAAAGAAAAAGAAGTGATTAATATATATCTGGAAACCCCAAAGTTATCAAATAAAAAATGATTTAAAATAATCTAAGAACTTATTAAATTAGTTAAGTATGCAGTTGATCTATAAATGTCTATAGCTTTTCTATATGAAAATAATAACCAATTATGAAAGATAGTACTACTTATAACGGAAATTAATTAATAAGAAACATAGAAGTTCTATATGACCAAAACTTTAAAAGACTTTTAAAGTATTTAAAAGAATACTTGAATAACTACATATATTCAAGTGTATGATACTTGAATAATTTCCTGTTATTGAATAAGAAACTTTGATAACATAAAGGTATCAATTCTTTCTTAATTATGTACTAAATACATTTCTAATAAAAATACCAATAGAGGAGATGACATCACCAAGATGGTAGAATAGAAAATCTAGCCTTTATTCCCCACAAACACTTATTTAACAGAATGCCTTTATGAGATTTCCAGAATCAAATTAAGAAGCTGCAGTACCCCAGGCAAGCACAAAGCTGAGAACAGCTGCATTGAAATGAGTAAGATGAGTGATTTCACTTTATCTGTGTTAGCCTATTCCCCAGGCTGGCATAGCTCAGCACTGGGAGGGAAATACTCAGGCTGCAAATTTCCCCTTGGAGGAAAAGAGAATACTGGATCATGCTCCAAACATTCTAGCTTTTCAGAGGGCTCCCAAAGGGCTGGTTTCTGTGTCATCTCACTTGGAACACTGACAGAACTGGCATAGTTTGGATGCTTAGAGGCCACTGAGAACAAAGAGAAGGAGGCAGCTTTCTGCAGGTTGCATGGCTTCGTGCAATCAAAAGCTGCACAACTTGAGGCTTTTCCATCAAGAAGGAGGGAGAGGAGTAAACTTTTCAATTAATCAGTCTAATTAATTCAAAGTTTCCAGCTTTTTGGAGGGCCACCCAAGAGACTAGCATCAGCCTCATCTGACGATGGGTGCTGATGAGGAGCCTGGATACTTCAGATGCCTGGTGGCTGATGACAACAAGCGAAAGCAGGGCAGATTGCTGCTATAGAACCAGAGAACTTTCAGAACCACAGACATCAGAGGGAGCAAGAGATTACAAGCACCTGAAAAGAAACTGGCAAGCCTTTCTAATTAAAAAATTGTATGCACAGGCCAAGAGAAATTGCATCCCCCCCCCCCCAAGAAGAAAGCTGCCAGAGACCCCAGAATCTCTAGGAAGGCTGATTGGTGAGGGTCTCCCCAACTATGAAGCCAGTCCAAAAAGATTGGTAGACGTGATTGTTTTTTCAAATGTGAAGATCCAACATAAAGTTGTGAGACACACGAGGAAACAAGGAAACATAGCCCAAAAAAGGAAAAAAAAAATCTTCAGGAACTGATCCTAAAGAAACAGAGGTATATGGATTACAAGAGGGGTTCAACAGCAAACTTGATGAAACAAAAGAATCAGCAAGCTCAAAGACAAGTCATTTGAAATTATCAAGTCAGAGGAATAAAAAGAAAAAATAATAAAAAAGAGTCAGGAAACTCTAAAGGATTTATGGGACACTATAAATGAGACCAATATGCATATTATGGGGGTCCCAGAAGAAGAAGAGAGAAAGGGGCGGAAAATTTATTTTTAAAAAATGACTGAAAACTTCCCAAATCCAGAAAGGAAAGGGACGTACTGATTCAAGAAGCCCAACAGCTTCAACCAGGATGAACTGAAGAAATCCACACTGAGACACTTCATAATCAAATTGTCAACAGTCAAAGACAGAATTTTGAAAGTAGCAAGAGAAAAATGACTTGTCAAGTACAAGAGAAGCTCCATAATATGACAGCATCTTATATAGAGAAAACCCTAACAATTCCACACAAAAGACTTTTAGAACTAATAAATTCAAGAAAGTTGCACAATACCAAATCAATATACAAATATCAGTTGTGTTTTTATACACTAACAACAAATCCACCAAGAGGATTTAAAGCAAACAATCCCATATACAATAGTATCAAAAAGAATAAAATATTGAGGTGTAAATTTAACCAAATAGATGAAAGATTTGTACACTGAAAACTCAAGACATTGCTGAAAGAACTTAAAGAAGACACAAATAAATGGAAAGATATTCTGTGCTCGTGGACTGGAAGACTTAGTATTCTTAAAATGTACGTACTACCCAAAGCAATCTACAAATTCAAAGCAATTCCTATCAAAATCCCAACAACGTTGTTTACAGATATAGAAAAAGCAATCCTAATAGCCAAAATGGTCTTGACAAAGAACAACAAAGCTGGTTGCCTTAGACTTCCTGATTTCAAACATATTGTAAAGCTACAATAATCAAAACAGTGTGGTATTGGCAATATGACAGACATACAGACCAATGAAACAGAATAGAATGCCCAGAAATAAATCCATGTATATACAGTCAAATGATCCTCAACTAGGGTGCCAAGACTGCACAATGGAGGAAGGAAATTCTCTTTAACAAATGGTAATGGGAAAACTGCACATCCACATGCAAAAGAATGAAATGGGACCCTTATCCTACACCACAGATAAAATCAACTCTAAATGGATTAAAGACTTAAATGTAAGACCTGAAACTATAAAACTCTTAGAAGAAAAATATCATAACATTGGTCTTGGCAATGATTTCATGAATGTGACATCGAAAACACAGGAAACAAAAATGAAAATAAAGTGGGACTACATTAAACTAAAAAGCTTCTGCACAGCAAAGGAAACAATCAACAGAGTGGAAAGGCAACCTACAGAATAGGAGAAAATATTTTTAACCATATATCTAGTAAGAGATTAATAAACAAAATATGTCATGAACTCATACAACTCAACAAACAACAAATAACCTAATTAAAAAGTGAGTAAAAGACTTGAATAGACATTTCTTCAAAGAAGACATACAGATGGCCAACAGGTATATGAAAAGATGCTCAGCATCACTTATCATCAGGGAAATGCAAATCAAAACCACAATGACATATCACCTCACACCTGTTATAATGGCCATTATAAAAAAAAAGGAAATAACAAGTGTTGGCAAGGATGTGGAGAAATTGGAATCCTTGTGCACTGTTGGTGGAATATAAAATGGTGCAGCTGCTACAGAAAACAGTATGGAAGTTCCTCAAAATATTTAAAATGGACCTACCATATGATCCAGCAATTCCACTTCTGGGTATATACCCAAAATAATTGAAATGAGGATCTTGAAGAGATTTTGCAGTCCTGTGTTCATTACAGCATTATTCTCAATAGCCAGGAGGTGAAAACAAACTAAATGTCTATTGACAGACGAATGGATAAAGAAAATATTGTATATACATATAGGGGAATATTATTCAGCCATAAAAAGAAGGAGATACTATCATGTACTACAACATGAACGTACCTCGAGGATATTGTACTAAGTGAAAAAGCTAATTACAGAAAGACAAATACTGCACAATTCCACTTACATGAAGGATCTAAAGTATTGAAGTTCTTAAAAACAGAAAGTAGAACAGTATTTGCCATGGGCTGGGGTGGGGGGAGACAGAATTACTATTTATTGGGTATAAAGTTTCAGTCATGCAAAATGAAAAAGTTCTAGTGATCTATTGTGCAACATTGTGCTTACAGTTAACAATATTGTGCACTCAAAAATGTTGAGAGGGTAGATTTCATGTTACGTGTTTTCTAGCACAATAAAAAAAGAGTACCAAGAGAATTTTGGGTGAGGGTGTGTGTACAGGATGGGAGTAGGAAGACTTAGACGAGCTGATTCTAATTATAAATTAAAAAAACACATGCGATAATATCCTGAAATGTATGAAAAAGAAGCACAACGAGATGATGAAAGTTCTCTTAGACCTAATACTCTGAAGTTGGTAGCTATTTAAACGTGGATAGATCAGTGTAACAACAGAAAGCACAGAAAAAGAGCCACATAATAAACATAGCAATTCAATAGTGTGGAACTGTATTACTCAATAAACAAATTCTATTAGAATACTTCACTACTTACCTGGGGAAAATACTTTCTGCAAAGATAATTTTCAGATGGATCAAAGATTTAAAGTAAAATATGTAAGATTTTTTAAAATTTGGAATAGGAAAAACCTAAGTAAAATAAAATATACAGAAGTCCTTAAAATTGATAAATATGACTATATAAAATTTGAAATGTCTACATAGTGAAAAGTGATATTAATGAAAGTTAAAAAAAGAAAATGGGAAAAATATTTTTATCACAGATAAAAGGCAGATATTTCCTTTGACAGAGAGACAGAGACAGAGGTAGATAGATGATAGATAGATAGATAAGTGGATAGATAGATAGACAGATAGATAGGTGATAGAGATTAACATCTTACAATTCAATACAAAGATCAGTCATCTCGTAGGAAAACAGGCAAAGAACATAAGCAGACAATTCACAAAGACACAAAAGTGGCTTTTAAACTTATGAAAATCTGTTCAATCTCAGGTAAAATAAAATTTAATAGTATTCTGTGTAGGTGAGAGTATTAGAAAAAATACATATTAATTGTATATTTTCTGTTAACAGTTACAAAATCTTTGGTGGCTAATTTGGCAATATCTTTCCTTCAAAATACCTCCATTCTACTACTAGGAATTTATCCTAGAGATAAATCTGTGCGAATGTGTCATCCATGTGCAGACATTTGAGGAAAGATATAAAAGCCTGAAAACGTCCAAAATGTCCATCAGTATAAGACTGCATAGACAAATTAAATTCCAATCATACAAATGGAACTGTGAGGTAGATAAAAACGTACAGACATGGAGTAATGCCCAAGATTAAAAAAGTGAAAAAGCCAGGCATAGAAGAGGGAATATAGTATATCATTGTGCAAAGAAAAACTGTATATACACAAGTATGTCTATGCACAGATTGTCCCTGGAACCGTTCACAGCAAGCTGATAACAGGGATTGACTGAGAAGTGGATCGAGACACAGGGCATTGGGTGGAAGTGAGACTTACCTTGTGCTGTGTCCACATTTATATCCTTTTAATGCCTGTCTCATGCACGGATTACCTTTCCACAGCCAAGCAGTACAACAGTTGAAATTGGTCGATGAGTGAGAATGAATTCAGAACTAGCTCGATGGATTTACATCCTCTACTAGAAATGGTTACATCCCCACGTGTTCACGGAGTGCTCAGTCACTACAGCAGGTGGCAGTGCGCGACATGATTTGATTGGACTACTACGCCCAGGAGAAATGGGAAAGGCAAGTGTGTGAACTCTCATTCCGAAAAGAGCTGGACCTGGAGCCTCAGGGCCTTTGAACTTCTGGCCATAAAGGGAAAGGCTCGTTTATGCTTGAAATATGTTTAGATTATTCGACTTTTAGAATTTTATGCTGAAAAGGGTCTTGGTGATCATTTAGTCCAATACCCTTGCTTTTTTCCTCAAACGTTGAGCCCCAAGAAGCTGAGCGGCTCAGCTGATGATCCGGCGGTGCCGGGCAGCAGAGCCAGCCAGGACCCAGGCCTCCTGATTGTTCTGCCATGAAAGAAGGTGTGGTTGATGTGGACAATCAGTTTATGATTCTTGCTTTTAAATTTCCTTTTTCATCACTCTGACTCTGCCCTCGTGAAGGAGGAAGAAAGTTAAACAACTCATTTAGAGCTGCAAACTGCACTGTGCTGGTTTATACATCCACACATTTGTGGCCCGTACAAGCCTTTCCCTCTAGCCTTTTATGAAACATAAGTCCTATTCTGTTTTTCTCTTTAAAACAATTCTGTGTCATACTTGCTTAGTTGTTGTAATATCAGTTTTTATGTTTTTTAGTCTTGTGTGATCGTTTTTCCTCTTGTACTAGATATGGGTTTTATCAATTATTCTCGTCTGCATGAGTTTTTCCTTAACTTCTTTAGTTGTCGAGAAAAGACTCTCCCTCCTTTCTTCAGTTTATAGTGATTCTTGCTTTCTTCATTGTGCAAAGAAAAAAGTCAACTGCACAGTAGCAATTATTTGATAACAACTGTGTACATTTGCCTAAAATAGGGCAGTCCAGAGGAGTATTTTCTCCTTATCTCCTGCTTTCTGCTCTGGCTGGAATGCTACCGAGCCCTAGAATGTGGGTCGATGCCTACATCACCAGCACCATCAACCCCAACTTCTAAGCAAGGGTGTGAACAAACAGGAAAGAGGTGGAAGATAAGTGAAGGTCACTGCGGCCACCTGCCGAGACAGAGGATGCAGATGAGGACAGGGAGTGACCTAGGCTACAGAGGGAGGGTGACCATGTGAGGCCATGGCAAGAGGTCAGCCCTGGGAATGGTGGTGCCTTTTGGCCCTATACTTCTTGCAATTGCTTCAGTCCGACACATTCTGAACTCTCTGACATTCTTGCAAATGAAGATGAATTTTGCTGGGTTAGGTGTGGAGTAGCGAGGCATGCCTATTGTATCAGTCAACAAAACAGTCTGAGAATCAGAACACTCGAGTGTTAGCTCCTGTTCTCACACATGTTACATATGTTATTGGGGGAAAGTAGAATCCATTAAATAGATCACTGGGTGGTAATAATTAGTTAATTCCTAATGTTTAAAATATAGGCTTGGACCACATCAGTGTTTTCAAACTGGCACAAATATAAGAATCACCTGGGGCCCTCATTAAAAATACAGATTCTGGGGCTGGCCTGGTGGTGTAGCGGTTAAGTTTGCCTGCTCCGCTCCACCAGCCTGAGGTTCATGGATTTGGATCCTGGGCACAGACCTAGCACTGCTTGTCAAGCCATGCTGGGGCAGTGTCCACATAAAATAAAGGAAGATTGGCATGGACGTTGGCTCAGCAGCAATCCTCCTCAAGCAAAAAGAGGAAGATTGGTAATAGATGTTAGCCCAGGTCCCATCTTCCTCACAAGCAAAATAAATAAATAAATAATAAAAATACAGACTCTAAGATCTCTACCTTGGAAATCTACCTTGGAGATTTTTATTCAGAAAATCTGGAGTGGGGCCCAAATCTTGTGTTTTTAACAAGAGAGTCTCTGTTGTTCTAATTATCAGGAAAGTATCAGAATATTTCAAAAACTCCTCCAAACCCTTAAATTCTGTGGTAATTTCCTTCTGCAATTGTTCTTTTTCATCTATTGTGTCTTTTCTATTTGTTCTTTGATTTAAAACTGTCCTTCTGCCACTCCAGGGGTTTGTAGCAGAATCACCTTTGGAGGTTTTTAACATATCCATACTATTTCCCAACTGTAACTAAAAATCCCTGGCTGACCAATAGTATCTGTTCTTCAATATTATTGCTATGCTGAATCTTTCCCATTCGCCCCATCACATCCACTCTCCACCCTTCTCCATCTGAGCTTTGCTGTTGGAAGTGAACTTTACTGACACATTAATGGGCTCCTTTGCCCTCTGACTTCCAGTTGAGTTTATCCAACGGGAGGCATCAACAGGAGAGTAAAGAATGGGAGAAGAACTCCATTAACGTATTTATTGTCTCACCCGCACCTCCTCCTGATTGCCCACAGGATCCCTGTGGGTCAGCTATATCCCTGTACTGAAGGTCACAGTCCTCTGAGGAGGTCCTTTCTTATAGTTGGAGCAGACCTCCTGGGGTTCCTTCAGGCCTAGGGTTGGTAATGCTGTAGCCCCAAAGCTGTTGCTAACTCAACATTAGTGTGCTACCTTTTGTAGATTCTCCTTAACTCTTCCCCAGCCTTTGTAAATAGTCCCTTTGTTAAAACTTCCCCAATTACTCTGAGTATGGCATTTCTGCTGCCAGGACTCTGACGGGAACAAGGATTTACCTTTATCTCTTTCATAAGTGCTTTTAATATAATAGAGGTTTTTTGTTTCTTATTAGAAATAATAGAGATGATAAAATTAGAATTCAGGAATAGAAAGAATAGAATTCTACAGTTTGAATGGGCTTTATATCATATCTATTCCAGTTTACCACTAAATGCTAGAATACTACATGAAATAGGTCTGCTTCATCCTCTTCATTACAGGCAATTGCTGGCAATTATATTTTTCTCTCCTAGGCAAAATACTATTCATTCCTTCAACAGTTCTTTATTTGCATGGTTTCTAGATCTTTCTCCATCCTGGCCTTTGGATGCATTCTCTTTTTGTCAACGCTATTGCTTCACGTTTAGAGAAACATTTGCAAAGTAAGCTAAATGTGGCCCAGAGTCTCACTCAGCTGGAGAAGAATCCAGACCTCCCTCACTGACAGACACACTGGGGTGAGCAAGTGCAGACCGCAGGCTCTGGCTGTCTGGTGGAGCAGCTGTTTGGCAAGCAGGTGCGTGGGTGGAGGCGGGCGCTCCCGCTGGAGGAGGAAGTGCCCGTTACCTCCCCCATGTCATGGTTCCACTTTTGAATTTATACCTTACTTTCTCTTTTGTCATTTTTCTTTTCCACTAAGGAGGGAACAGAAGTAGAATTCTTGCCAGGCCAAGGGTTACAAGATAAATAGGAGCACTTTAAATTCCACAGTCTGTAAATCTGTAGTCTCCTTACCCTCTACCAATCCAGAAGGTCACTAGGTCGGTTGTGCAAAATAGTTCACACAAAGCCTGCAGAAGAAATTTTCTTGAGCGCTGATCTCTAATTCTCATGCTCAGACTCTGAGGACCTAGCTCAAAGTCACAGAATTCATTGCTACCACGAACCTTAGATTATCTAATTCAGGCAACCTGGAGGATCAAACAATAAGATCTTTGCCTAAAATTATGGAGCAATTTACTGGTAAAGTCAGGATTAGAACCCAAATCTTTTTCCTCTCCATCATCTTACCTCTCTTTTCAGTTAATTTACTCCATTCTTTTACCACAGATTACAAAACTGAAATGAAGAAATTAACACTGCTAGTACCTAAGGCATTCAAGTCAGACAGAGGCAGCGTTTGTGTTACACAATTGCTTTGAAAGACTTGGGGAAAGAAAGTTATGTGCACATTACATTTGACACAACCCCAGGGATGAAGCAAACCATCATTTTATTTAGAGGGTTCAGCTACCTGTCCTTTGCCTCTCAGTCTAAACTTTGTGGTATGTAAATCTTTTCAATAAATGAATCAAGGCACTTTTTA
Organism: Equus quagga; assembly: GCF_021613505.1. Lineage (NCBI taxonomy): Eukaryota > Metazoa > Chordata > Mammalia > Perissodactyla > Equidae > Equus > Equus quagga. The sequence continues at coordinate 43,108,605 of NC_060267.1, forward strand.
GACTCCCATCGTCAGAGTCCTGAGTTTAAATCTGCAGTCTTCCACCAGCTTAGAGCTGTACAATTTAAAGCTGCGTGAGACCTCAGGAATAGCCTAGTTCAATAAAATTCAGACCCAGAAAGTGCAGGATTTACAAAGTTACAAAGCACAATCAGGACTTGACTCAATCCTGTGCTCTTTGCCTGCAGTGTGCTCATTTCCTGCATGGCTGTGCCTTCTTTGTTTAATTGGTTCTCAGAAAAGGGCATCAGGTATTTCCATATAGCATTTAATACAACTTCATTATGAGATTCAAGGTAAATATCTCCTTTATTAAATAACAAGGGGAGGGGAGTGACATAAATGTTATCTCAAAAGTTTACTACTCATCAAAATAAATGCCTAGCAAAAATAGATTTGTAGGACTTAACAAATAAGCCAAATGTAGAGAAATAGTGGTGACTTCTAACCAGCTGATAGAAAAAGGTAGTAAAGTTTGAAATGCCCTAACAAAGGTTGGTTTTCACCCACTGTTCTGAGCTGAGCTACACAGCAAGAAAGTCTGACACTAAGCGAACTCTTGGTAGGAACTTATAGGAAATGACTGTGTAAGCCAAAGAAACCACATCCGAACAGCTGAATTTCAAGACTCCGGCAGATCAATAGGGCAGAAGTGATCAGAGTCAATATAGATGCTGTAGAGAGCGGCAGAACCTCTGGTGCCTCAGATGATCCCAAACTGAGCGAGCTCATGCAATTCCAGGTGGCTGAATGCCTCCCAGGGACAAATCACCGTGATATCTATAAGAGAGGGAAGAAGAACTCGTAAGCCAACCTCATCCTCAGGAAGGCCTCGTCTGCTCAAAAAGGCAGAGACGCCGCATTCCTCTCTCCTATTCATTGTCCCTGCGACTGGGAAGTTATCTAGAATGGCCCTGCAGCCCAGGAGGGATCAGATCAACTGCTTTATTAATCCTGCAGAGTTCTGATGCCCCTGGAACAGGAGCTCTCCCAAGGATTTTTTTTTTTCTTCCTGAGGAAGATTAGCCCTGATCTAATATCTGCTGCCAATCTTCCTCGTTTTTGCTGAGGAAAACTGGCCCTGAGCTAACATCTGTGCCCATCTTCCTCTACTTTATATGTGGGATGCCTGCCACAGCATGGCTTGCCAATCGGTGCCATGTCCACACCTGGGATCTGAACTGGCAAACCCTGGGCCGCTGAAGCAGAACATGCGCACTTAACTGCTGTGCCACCAGCCGGCCCCCCACCACGAGGCATTTTTGCTGGTTTTATTCTTTATCCTCTTTGGGGAGGTAACCCAAGGTTTTTGACTGAGGCTACCCTTTGGGGGTGCAGCTCACTGATCATACAAGGTCTCCCCAAAGCACAATGACTAAGGAAAGAAGAGAAGTGGGATTCTAGTTAGGCCAAGCGTTAAAATGAGAAATAGGAGCACATTAAATTTCCATAGTCTGGAAATCCACAATCTCCTTATCTTCTACTAATCCAGATGGGTTCCATGGGCCTCCGTCACTTGTTTTTCAGTTCCTTTACATTTTTTTAAATGTGAATATCAAATCACACATTGAGAAGTGACTTCAAGGCATCATCTATTCCAGTCCCTTGCATCAGGCAATAAGATATCAAACAGCAGTTATGGAGAAGCTGAATGATATCCAGAGAGATTAAATACCTAGCAAGAAACCACACAGTTGAGGGATGGCGCCAGAACCAGATCAAAGACCTCAGACTTTCCCTCAGTATAAGCCTTTTTCCACTATTCTAAGTATGTTGGCAGAGTTAAGCATATCTTCTGGAGTCCAAAGTGAGTTGGCTGGTCTTATATATACACAGCCAAAACACAGAAGCAGTTAATTTAGAAGAACAGCAAATGAGCTTTATAAAGTGCCTAGAAAATATATTTGAGATCCCAGGATTGGCAATCCACTGCAAAAAACGAATACACTGAGAATTGCTTGGTAAGGACACTGATTGCTATGAGTGCCACCACTTGTCAAAAGTGTATTGGATGAGTTGAAAAATTATGTCCACACAAAAACTGGCACAAGGATGTTTACAGCAGCTTTATTCATAATTTCCAAAACTTGGAAGAAACAAGATGTCCTTCAATAGGACAAATAAACTGTCATACAACCATACAGTAAAATATTATTCAGTGGTAAAAAGACGATCTCTCAAGACGTGTAATGACATGGAGGAAGCTTAAATGAATAAATATTGCTAAACCAAAGAAGCCAGTCTGGAAAAGCTATATATCCTTTATGAGTCTAACTATATGACAATCTGGAAAAGGCAAAATTATAAAGACAGTAAAAAGATTAGTGGTTGTCAGGAGTTTAGGGGGAGGGAGCGATGAACAGGTGGTGCACAGGGGATTTTTAGGGCAGTGAAAATATTCTGTGTGAAAATGTAATGGTAAATACATGACATTGCACATTTGTCAAAAACTATAGAACTGAACAACACAAGGAGTGAACCCTAACGTAAGCTGTAGACTCCAGTTAATAATGATGTATCGATATTGCTTCATCAATGGTAACAAACGTACCACACTAACGTAAGATGTTAATGATAGAGGAAACTCTACGTACAGGGAGAGGAAGGTGGCAGAAGGCGCATGTAGGAACTCTTTGCTTTCTGTGTAATTTCTCTATAAACCTAAAACTACTCTAAAAAAATAAAGTATTAATTTTTTTAAAAAGGAATATACAGTAATTTGCATTCATTATCCAATGAACGCAATGTTTTAGCCAATTAAAAAATACTGTATTGAATACATTTAGCGTGTAAGGCCCTGTTCTGGGTGCCAGAGGATGTGTAAAAAGAGGAAGCTGGTAAGGGGATGGTTTGCCTGCTAGAGTAGAAAGGTTCTCCAGGCCCCACCCTTGTTTCCAAGACCTCACTCTGTGGCCTCAGATTGTCACTCACTTAATTTATCTAGTCTCAGATTTCTTCTGAAAAATAAAGAAGTTGGGCTAGGCTCATTCTGAGAATCTGTCTACTGTGGAAGTCTCCAGTTTATCATTATATGCCCCCAAGAGTTGTTTAAGGAAACAAGAAGATTCATTAAACCTTGGGCCTGTCTGATTTCTTTTAGTTTTTGCATCTGGGCACACACATACTTACTTAGGAGGTTAAATTAAAACCCCACATTTCTAGATTTTCAAAAGATCTGCTGCCTTAGGCATTTCCGCTAACTTTCACCTGCCCCTTGAGGCCTGAAGTAGATAGAAACATGAAACTCCAAGTGTAAACTCTTCACTGAAATCCTTGGGTGGCTCACCTGTTCCTAGCCCCTCCATGCCTGGAATGTCATCTCCAAACCTATGGGAAAAAAGAAAAAGAGAAATTAGCTGTGATTAGAGCAAAAGCATCCTGGAATGACTCACGTAAAGAGTTTCCTGACTCAAGGGAGAAGAAGAAGAGAAGTTTTGTATTTGAGAAATTCTCTTTGTTTGGATTAAACTGGCGCAAAGAAAATGTTACTTGGGCAAGTTTTAGACAGTATGTCCCAGGGGAGAGAGATTTTTACCCCCTGTGAATATTTAGCCTAAGACAACTGGGAGTCAGAAAGAGTTATCGGTGGAGCAATTTGGTCAAGCTCTACTTTTTAAAATAGACATTGAAATGAGAAAGCAATATGAGATGCATTAAAATGATTCCTTTCTCCATTTGTTTTGTTATCCAAAAGCGTTTATTAAGCATCTACTATGTGCCAAGCATTGTGTTAGACACAGGGAGCTGAGGAAAAACAAACGAATTTTCTCTAAAGGATCTCAGCATCAGGGAACAGATGTAAATAAAGAAACGTAATACAAAATAATACAAGTTGTGATAGCTGAATGTACAAAATGCAAACATGAAAATAATGATATTTACCTAAGAGAGTCAGTAACGACTTCAGAAAGAAGTTAATATGTGAGTGTGTGTTGGAAAATAAGTAGGATTTTGCCAAGAAAAGAAAGAGAAAAACAAAGAAATGAAGACATAACATTTAAAGCCTTGAAAATAAACTGTGTTCTGAAATGAAAAGTTTTTCAGTATCCAGATTAAAGCATAGGATATGTTGGCAAAAAGGGGTGGTCAAGAAAAGTCTGGAAGGTCAAGTCAAAGGTCACTTTGCCAGGTTCCATTTGCCATTTTGAAGTTGGCCATAGGCCTGGGAGCTGAGAGACAAAGATTCCAGGGCTAATGGAAATGATTCAGCAAAGATTGTGTTAGAGAAGAAAATAGAGGATGGGATGGAAATTTTTGTAAGTCTGCTTAACATTGTAAGCACTAATTTCTCAAAACCAAAGCAGTTTTTTTGAGGGGGGAGGACAATAGAAAGTTGTCTTTTTCATCTTGGTCTTACCCTTTCACACCTTTCTTAGGAGGTTTGCTCTTGAATTGGCGAGTCTGCCTCTGCTTGAACTTGGGAGGCCCTTTGCGTGGGGTAGTGGGACCCTGGTTTGAAGCTGGAGGAGCTAAAGTAGTGCTGTCACTCATTCTGATGGTCCTTTGCCGGCTGATGGCTCTTTTTCAGGCTCCTTAAACAATGAGAGAAAAAAAGAAAATCTTTCAAGATGTGGGGACCATTGCTTATTAGACCTTTACTGTAAACTTGGGAAGAAAAGCACCTTGACAAAGAAGCACAGTATTTTGTGTTGACACACAAGAAAAAGTTATCTTTTAAAGGTATTTTAAAGAAAACATGATATTAATAGATGGAGGCACTCAATATAGTGGGTTGTAAACTGGCAACTGATAAATTTAAAAGCTCAAAAATCTAGGTAGATATGTTCACTGCTAGCTTTCTATGTGAATTTATTATAATGTTCTACTTCGCCTCTGTGACCACCAGTTCCATCTGTAAGAGAGGAAAATGAACTAATGATATCTACAGTCTTTACAGCACAGGTATGTTATTTAAGCTTTACATATTTCTCTATCCAGCTGCAAAATAACCTGACTCGATGTTTACTGGCTCATTTTTTATGGGCTTTGTTCTTCATGGTCCTTATTTTGTTTTATCCCCCTGTCAAACAGAGACTTCTCTCTTAGTTCTGGGAGATGACAATGTAGTTGTCTGGACAGGGAGAGCTCTGAACCAGGAATACAACATCCATGTAGTACTCAATACACCCCAACACACACACACACACACACACACACACACATACACAAATAGGGAAGTCAACGCAGAGTGATTAAGCAGGAAGTTGGTACTTTAACTCCACATCCAGACACATTTCTCAGAAATCTTCGATATTTTCTCCTATCCAAATCATGGACATATCCAACGTAGTTTTCACAGACTTTTATTTTAACTACAGAAATGTACATTGTCATTCTTCAAGTACAAATAAAAGAGCATGATTAACAAAGATAAATTTTAAAAATAACTATGCTAAGCTAACGGATGACATTGTTTTTTCTTTCTCCTTTTCTATCACAAATGTTGATCATACTTAGCCTGGGAAGGATGATTCTGAAAATCTCCAAAGAACTTCCAAGCAGCCTTAATTTCTTACCCTAAAACAACCCCTTCCATAGTCTACCGCCTGGGAGCTTTGCTTTATGAAGATTCCTTGTTTCACCCACAGATTTATGCTGATATTCTTAGCTTGGATTCTCTCTGACAATCTTTGGCTCATGCTAATCGTCTCTCTCTCTTTCCGCCACACTGCGCATCTTTCAAATCTTATTGTATAACCTCAAGTTCGTCAACTTTTTCTAATTACTTTCAAAATCAGGTTAAATTGTTATTCTTGCCTCCAAGATATTTTTTACTTAGTTTCTTTTCGCCAATTGCTATTTTCATTCTCCCCTGCCAGTCCTCAACTTCTTCAATAGAAATACATCGACTGATCCGTGAGCTGGTACCAGGGATGATGAACGTCAGGAGCCTGGATCACCTTCTCATGCTATGGATCCTGTCTCAATCCCCCACTGGAATATGCTCCAGGAGGCCACTTTTTCAGTTTTGGGTCATTTCTGTAGCCTCAAAACCTGCAACATTGCCTGGCACATAGTAGGTGCGTCATATATATTTGTCATATGAGTGACTAAATAAATGAAGAAATCTAGCTAATCCCTTGAACCTTGGGTCTTGAGATCCTGACCCTGTGACCTTCTCCATCAAACCAAAGAGAAAGCATCAGCTGATCTTCACCTCACAAAGCCCTAAGTAGCTTTAGGAAATGTATTACCAGCTGCTCTGCTCACTGACTCCAATTCTTGTGCTGTGGGCCCTCTCCTTTCCCGGTAAACAGGCAAAGACTGTGCCTCTCCCAAGTATAGTTGGGACCATGGGAATCACTGGTAGGCAGCCAAGACCAGCATTATTCTCAGAGTGTGCCTCCAGTAACTGACACATCCCAGCTCTGCCAAAGCTGCAGAGGAAAACTAGAGAATTTCTCTCAGATCAAGTTTTTTAGACTTCCCAATTCTTTCAAAGTAGTAAGAAAACACAAACTTTCCTTTCTCTCATCTGGAAAATCTACTAGGACTAAGATTGCCAGATTCAGCAAATGAAAATACAGGGCATCCAATTAAATTTAAATTTCATGTAAACAACAAATAATTTTTCAGTATAAGTATATCCCAAATGTTGCATGGTACATACTTATACTTAAAAAAATCATTTGTTGCTTATTTGAAATTCAAATTTAACTGGGAATATTCTATTTTATCTGAAACTCTAACTATCACCCTACCATGTTAGATCCAGAGTCTATAACATGAGGCCTAATAATTACAATCAGTTAAATTATCCTTTGGGAGACAATATAGTGTAAACAGTATGGGCTTTAGAATCAAATAGACATAGTTTCAAATTCCTGCTCCACAAAACTGGCTGTGTGACCTTGGATAAATTGCACACATTGCATAATGAGGCTCTCTGGGCCTCATTCCATGTATAAAATGAATCAAATAATACCTTCTTTTTAGGGTTATGGGGAACGTTAGAGGGGATAATATAAATAGAGTATTTGGTGAAAAGTACTCAAAAAAGAGTACCTGTGTACCAGATCTTCTGGAAGTCAAGGAAACCATGCACATGCACGCAAACCTGGTTGTGACACAGGTTCACCCACCCCGCGACACCCCTTCTCCTGGGCCGTCTGCTGCTGGTCACGTGCCCAAGTGGCAGTTGTCATCAGCACTTGCTGGATAATACTCTGCATTCCCCAAACCCCGAGCTATTAACTTATTCCTGGTCTCAAAATTCTGTCTTAAGAAGCTTTTCTTGGATTCCTTTGACACCACTCAGCAACTTTGGAGAACTTAAAAATCACACTTGACTTCCATCTTCCCCTGCTTACACTTCCTCCTTTTTCTTGCAAGTTTCTTTGGCAAGTTTATTTAATTTAGAAGTTGCACCTCTAGGCTTGGATAGAGCTCACGTCTAATTCTAGCTGTGATGCATCATGTAAAAGAATTCTCTTCAGGAAGATTACCTAAAAGCTGCCTGGTTAACCCCTGCATCCTCATGGCCCTCAGGATTTGCGCTATGGATGATGATTGTTATGATGTTTGTTGTATGTTTCACGTACAATATTTCATTTTTGAGTACCTAGGACAGTCAACCAATCCCTAGAGTGTTTGTGGCATAGATTCACCCTCTAGGTCTCCCTATAAAACCTTTAGAAGGAGCAGAGCAAGTATGACCCTTTCCTGCCTTGGAAGTCAATCGTGTCAGCCATAGATGTCACCAAGGCTAAACTTATCCCGACCATGCTTTCCTAGGAATTCCAAGGGCACCCCTGGAGCCAAAAATCCTGAATCCAGCATCAGTCTTGATTTTAGCTGTAAGAGGCATCACATTTTTGCCCCCAAAATTGTCAACTAATTCATTCCTTCATGAGGCAGAATGTTTTCCTGTGTTTTAAGCAATGTTAGCCCTTCCCCTTTTAAAGATTACAAGCTGTTCTTCTGCAGAAAGAAGCAGAGGCAGGAATGTAATGTTTCAAGACATAGTTTTGTAGGGAACTGGGGTTAGTGTCGCCTTAGACCCAGGGCAGCAGAGCTCAGCTGTAGGAAGCTGCAGAGGAGGATCCTCCATAAATTCCAGGTAAAAAAGGGCAGTTTCGGAAGATCCTTGAGTCAAGTTCTCTGATGCTGCTATTATCACCCTAGACTTCCAGTTCTGTCTTTCTCAGCAAAGACATGGACAGATAGATGATTCCTTTGTTAATGGACTAAGAGAGTGGGTGGAGTACTTTTCCTCCACTGATGAGGTTGGGCCCATAAATGTCACCCAGCGTCCTGCCAAGGCAGACAGAATCAAGTAATTTGCAGAGCCAAGGAAGACCCAAACCAAGGCCATGAAAAAGCAAAACCAAAAATCCAGCAAGTACCTTGCTTCAGATTGGAACAAACAAACACTTTAACCTCAGAAGAGGAAGGGTAAGCCACCCACAGTGCCCTGTGGTCATTCCCAAGCTGGCTCTCAGCTTCCTTTCTCCTTACCCTCACACGGTCTGTCAGCCTCTTGGTGCCTCGGCCAAGCTTTCAGGCACATCCTGGGAGTAGAGAACTGTTTGCTCTAAGGTCATGTAGTCCCCCAAACCCTCCTTTCCCAGAAAACTGTTTGCCATGGAGCCACAAAAAGGAAGCCTCAGTTTTGGGTTCCTTCTGAATGAATAATGACTAATAATCTAGGTTTGCAGTGACCTTATAATAATCAAATTTCACTTATTAGCTCATGTGGCATTTTAAGGAAATTTAGTTGCGTTTCCTCATGTTTTCTCCCATTTCCAACCCCAACCCCAGTCCAAGCCCACAAGTTCAGTGTGTTCTCTTCTTCCATTTCTTTGTTTTAGAACCAGCTCAACGCTCTCCCCCAAGCCCTTGATTATATTCTGCTTAAACTCATCAGAAATGGAGAAATACTCACTGAGCTGAATGTTGCTCCTATAAGCTGTCCAGTTGCCTTCTTCACAGTGGAAGAATAAAGGATCTTTGCATCCTGATTTATCTCTCTGTAATACCCTCATGCTACCTAATCTCCCCGTCATAAGCTTAGAGCACCAACCTAGGTGCAAAGAAGGTGGAGGAACACAAGGTGAGACTGGGACAGGCTTAGGAGTTTTCTGATAATTGGATTCTCTTACAAAACTGACTTGGGCTCTCTCCTGTCAACAAACAGGTACTGAATTCACAGACACACACAGTGTTGCTATACAAGGGTGGATTTGTGGTTTGTGATTCAATATCTTTTGTCCTTCCCCATTCCCAGCTTTACTCCATGCTACCCACCATTCCTTCCCTGACACACACATCCCCATGCACACAATCAATCTCTCTCTCTGTCACACACACAAATACCTACCTAGATACACACCATGACATAATTTTTATAGGACTCTAGATAACTAGAAAAAAGAGAGTGAACCATAGTGCCCCTTGCTGCAGTGGGGACACTGATCATGTGAGCAGTGACATTGAGAAGTATATAATATCTCTCCCTAATTGGTATTGTATGTATTTCCTCAGAGAGAGGGAACCACAAGTCAGGAACCACAGATGAGGACTGACATAAAACTCAGTGGTACTTGACAGAGAAAGAGCCCAAGAGATAGCTGGGAACTCTTAACTGATGACATTTATTCGAGAATTGATTGCTGGATCTTCCATACCCAAAGGCTTCAGGTCGTACAACTCAGGCTACAATCCAATTCAGTGGGACACTTGACTTCAATATTCCAATTTCATTGAGCCACTAGTATTATTTTGTACATCAGTTTATACAGTTTTAAATAGACCTTAGCCCATATGCCAGTATCATTAAGCTCTTTTGACAAATTTGTCATAGAGAAATTGTGATTTATTTAAGACTGCATATAAAGTTAGTTGTGGCACCAAGAGCAAGGCCCAGGCCTGGGAATACTTTTCATACTCAGCTGTCTCTCTACAATACTACAGCAAAGCAGACACGGACCAAGATGCATGTGTTGCCAGTTACTCTCATGCCTTGCCAGTGAATTGCAGTGTGCCTTCTCTAAGTTGTTACATCTTAGAGAATTGTCCTGCATAAGATTATAGAGAAAGAAGGTCAATTTATCCTTCCTAGGCAGGGAAAGATCCTTAACCTGCAGCCCCAAGCAGATCACATGGGCAGCTAAACAGCTTAAGGGTTTTAAAACAAGCTTTCCCATGGTCTTTACCAAAATTAGAGGAGTTTTGAAGGTAGCAAACACCTTGCAGAGCCAGCAGAGTGTTTGGTCTCTGGATAGGTCTTTCCACTCCCTTCTCTGCATCTCCATTACCATTCACATGTTTCTCTACTTCTACTCACCAGCTCAGGGATAATTAGGGGCTTATCTGTCAAACTCTCACATTTTCTCCATTTATTTGGTGAACGACTGCAATTCATAAGGGCAGTGGAAAGAGCAACAAGCTGAGTGTTCTAGAATGTTGCTAGTCAAAGTGAAACAGCATCAGCACCACTTGGGCACTTGTTAGAAAAGCAGGATCTCAGGCCCTGCTCCAGATCTACCGAATCAGAAGCTGCATATTAACAAGGTACCAAGGTGAACTGTTTGCACATTAACGTCTGAGAAGTATTATTCTAGACCCATGCGTAGGCTTGGTTTGACCACAAGTCTGCTATGTGAGAAGATTGCCACCTCTTTGAGTCTCAGTTTCCCCATATACAAAATGAACGATTTAGCATGCCAGGGTTCTCAATTGTTTTCCGTCCCAACACACTTGAGAGAGAGAAACCACATTCATCAGTGACAGGGTTTGTAACCCAGTGATTCTCAATGTTGAGGGCAGCAGGGGAGGGCTGCTATGCCACAACTCTTCTCCCTCCGTGGGAGACTTAGGAGAATGGAGAGTGAGGGGGGAAGGGGGTGTGGAAAGGCCAAGTATATAATTTGAAAAGACTCTCCCAATGTGATTCTAATACAGCTCTCAAGGGTGTAGGATTAGAAAATTCTTAAATTGCTTTACAGACTTAAAAGTTTATGTTCTTGCCAGTTCTGGACCAACATGGAGTAGACATACTTCTTCCCATGCTTCCTGCTAAATACAGCTAAAAATCCTGGATATTATACATGAAGCAAGCATAAGAATATTTTAGGAAGTCAAGAGAAGAAAGGAGACCAAATAGGGAACTTAGGACTCAAGAAACAACATGGTAATAAGTTTCCCTGTTTTCTTTTTGCTTTGTATATCCTGAAGTGCATGCAGGACAGCAACCCAGAAACATCAACAGAAGCAGACAAAAAAAGCCTCTCAAAAAGCCTGTTCTCTCTAGACAAATGACCAGGAAGATGAAATCCAGTAAGGCAGAAACCATTTAAGCAGCAAAAAAAACCCTACTCCAGTCAATCATCATGGAAAAAATATGGTCAACCTCAACTCCATCCACAAAGGCTGAGTAGGGAGATTTCCATCTTGGCCCAGCTATAATAAGGTAACCCTACCCCCACCTCGGGTAGTATCAGAGAAGGCCGCATGGGTGAACTTTCATCTCCAACCAGCGATAATATTCACCCCTCCTCCTCCCTATTAGAGTGATGTCAGAGGAGCCCCAGTAAGCAACCTGAATTTTCACTACCATTGTGCAATAACAATGTATCTAAAGAAGAATGAAATGAAAATTTTAGAACTGAAAAATACAATAACCAACATAAACGACTCAATGGATGTGCTCAACAACACAATGGAAAGGACAGAGAAAAAACTCAGTGAACTTAAAGACAGAACAATACAAATTTTCTTATCTGAACAAAAGAGAAAATAGACCAGAAAAATTAATAGAACCTCAGTGATCTGCGAAAGTAAAATCTCTAACATTCATGTCATCAGAGTTCCAGAAAGAGAGGAGAAAAGGTTGAGGCTGAAAAAGTACTTGAAGAAATAATAGCTGAAAATTTCCAAAATTTGGTGAAAGACGTAAGCCTATCTATGGTGTCACGAAGCTACCAATACCCAATGGTATAAACCCAAGAAAATCTCTGCCAAAATACATCATAACCAAACCAGAAAAAGAAAAACAAAGCAAAAATTTTGGAAGCAGTTAAAAAGAGATACCATCTTGCCTACAGAGGGAAAACAACTTGAATGACAGAGGATTTCTTATCAGAAACCATGGGGGAAGTGGCACAAAATTTTCAAGTCCTGAAAGAAAATAATTGTCAACTCTGAATCCTGTAGCAAGTGAATTTACCCTTCAGGAATGAAGGGGAAATAAAGACATCCTCAGACAAAGGAATACTAAGAGAATCTGTCACCAGAAGTCCTACCCTAAAAGAATGATAAAAGAAGTTCTTGAAACAAATAAAAGAAGAAATTTTTGAACATCTAGAAAGAGAGAACAATGAAAATAGCAAAAATATGGGATACAAGGGGAAGACAGGGAACTCAGTGACCCTCAGCAAGGCTTTGTGGAGAATGACACATTGTTCAAGAAACTGTGAAGATCTAAAGATCTGATTGTCTTGTGTCTTCATGGAATGCTTCCACTGTTCCCCGTTCCAAGTGGCTGCTCTTTCTATCTCTGCCTCTACTACTTCTGCTGCCACTGAGTCTTAAAGGATTTGGACAGACTGGCCAATCAGCAGTCAACACACACAGCCTCTCTTGGACAGAGTTCTTGTACTGCATCACTTCATTGGTCATTGGCTAGACTAGTGACGACCGACTTTTGCTCAGTTGTCTGTCTATGATCTTAGCAGCCAGCTAATGGGTTCACATGGCTCTAAACAAGGTGACGATGACCAAAGAATTCCTCTAAAAGAAATTGGGTGTGTTGGACACTCTAAGATTTCACAGACACAAGAAATAAAGCCAGCAGGAAACTTGCAGGGAAAAAAAATAGGAAAGAAATTGATAAAAATATGTAATGACATAGATGACTATGTACATATGGACAAAGATGATTCTTTCATATAGTAAACACATTTTCCATACGAAAGAATCTAGAGCCAAAGGTCTCTATGTTGTCTGATTTTATGTATGATATTTTGGAAAAGCCAAAACTACAGACTTGGAGAACAGATCAGTGGTTGCCAGGGATTGAGGGGAGGCGCTGACTATAAACAGAAAATGCAAGAGATCTTTGAAGGGTGATGGAACTATCTGATATCTTGATTGTAGTGGTGGATATACAACTCTACGCGTTTGTCAAAACTCAGAGAACTGTGCATTACAGAGAGTGAGTTTTACTGTACACAAATTTTAAGACTGAATATCATAAAATGCTTTTAAAAATATATATTCTATAGTTCTACAATCCTTGGTTATTGATGCCTTTGGACAGATAGGAAAGCATTATTAATTATATACAGAAAAGGAGTTAAAGGGCAGATGTTAAGTAGTTAGAAAGTAATTAAAATTTTAGCTGTCGCATAAGCTTCTTACACAAGAGCTAATCTCTAATCTTTCTTTTGTGTTTCTTAAAGTGCCAGTGAGTAGGAAGACACACATCAGATTCACATTTCCTCCACACTAGGAGTCTCATAGACTGAGCGACAAATACACAGTGGACTCCAGAGAGGAACACGCTAATTGTGAAGGAGGAATGTGCAAAGTTGGTCCTTCTTTCCCTTAATATCCTACTATGTTTATGGATTCTCCAGCACATTGTTGTTAATCTTGAAAAAATAACATTACTTAAAAACACAACATTCTCTTTCAGAAAATAGAGAGCAAGGAACACTTCCTAACTCATTTCATGAGGCCAGTTTTACCCCTATGAAATTGTTTTCAACCAAAACCAAAGACAGTAAAAAATAAAAAATACTGACCAATATCTGTCATGAATTTAGATGTAAAAATTCTTAATAAAATATTAGCAAATCAAATACAGCAATGTATAAAAATAATAATACATCATGACCAAGTGGTATTTATTCCATATATGCAAGACTTGTTTAATATTCAAAACTGAATCAATGTAATGCACTAAATCAAGAACAATTATGTACCAATTAATGCAGAAAATGCATTTGACAAAATTCAGCACCCATTTACAATAAAAGCTCTCAGCAAACTAGAAATAGAGGGGAGCTCACAAAGAGCACCTCCAAAAAACCTACAGTTAACATTGCACTTAACTGTGAAAGACTGAACGCTTTCTCTCTAAGATCGGAAACAAGTCAAAGAGACCTGCTCTCATTACTCTTATTCAACATGGTGTTACAAGTTCTGGCTAATTCAATCAGGCATGAAAAGAATAGAAAGCATACAGATGGAAATGAAGAAATAAAACTGTTTTTATTTACAGATGACATGATTGTTGACACAGAAAATTCTAAGGACATATAAAATCCTTCCTATAACTAATAAGTGAGTTCAACAAAGTTGAAGGATACTAGATCAATACACAAATATCAATTGCATTTGTAGAAAACAAGTGAAAACTGGAATAAAATAAGTAATGCCATTTATAATTGCTCTAAAGAAAATGAAATATCTAGGAGTAAATCTAATAAAACATGCACAGGATTTGTATGATAAAAACTATAAAATGCTGACTAGAGAAATCAAATATTTGCAAATCACATACCCAACAAGAGATTCATATCTAGAATACATGAAGAACTCTCAAAACTCAATATCCAAAAGGCAAACAATCCAACTAGAAAATGGACAAAAACTCAAATGAACACTTCACTGAAGAGGAGCTACAGACGGCAAATAAACACATAACAAGATGTTCGTTGTACCTGTCCATCAGGGAAATGCAAATTAAAACCACGGTGAGGAAATGACTCAGGTATACATATCTGGGGGAGGGGCATTCCTGCAGCAAGAAGAACCCCTGAAATGGGAACCTGCTTCTCATGCCAGGATTGGCAAGGAAGCAGGTACCCAAATAGAGAGAATAGAGGCTAAGTGTCAGCAGATGAGTTTGGCGTGGTACAAGGGGCCAGCTCATGAGTGTATTAGTTATCTAATAACAACATAAAAATTCCCCCCAGACGTGGCAGTTTATAAGAGTAAACATTTGCTATCTCCCATGTTTCTGAGGGTCTGTCCAGGAGTGGCTTTGCTGGGTGGTTCCTGCTCAGTCTTCCATGAAGTTGCAGTCGAGCTGTCAGCTGAGGCCGCAGTCATCTGGAGCTGGAGGATTCGCTTCCAACATAGCTCACCCACATGGCTGTTAGCACAATGCCTCGGTTTCTCCCCATGTAGACCTCTCCACAGGGAGCTTGAGTATCCTCATGACATGGCACCTAGCTTCCCAAGAATGAGTGACCTAAGAAAGATCAAGACAGAAGGCACAGTGTCTTTTATAACATAGCCTCAGAAGTGACATAGCATCATGACCGCTGTTTGTTGTTGGTCACACAAACCAACCCTGATACAATGTAATCAGGGCTGAATACCAGGATCACCGGGAACTGTCTTGGTGGCTGGTTACCACCAAACCTGCAGGCCATGGTACTACTTCGATTCTATTGTAAATGGATGAAAGGTCTGCAGAAGTTTGAGAGAGAAGGAATGATGTGATCATGAGTATGCTTTTTGTGTTGACTACTGCGAGGAGAAGGAAATTTTAGAGAGGCTACTGTGGAAGTGGGAAACACAAAGGAGGCTGTTGTAACAGTCCAGTGGAGGCACAACAATGGTGGGACTGGGATGCTAGCAGAGGAGGAGATGAGATGCAGTCAGCAGGTTGCAAATCAAAAGTAGAGCTTTCATAAAACAGGACTTCCCCATGCTTGGCCAACTTCTCTCTTGGTGATATGGTTTAAACCAGTGTTTCTCAAACTTCACAACTTACCTGCAGAATGTTTTAAAACATAGATTCCTGACTCCAACCCTAGAGATTCTAATATAGTAGGTTTGGAGTTGAGCCTAAGAATTTGCATTTCTAACAAATTCCTGAGTGGTGCCAATCTGCTGGCCCACAGACCATGCTTTGGGTAACCTGCACGGTTTAAACTACACAAATTTAAACTACAATCCATAGCCTGATGAAATATAAATCTTTAGTTTGGGGTTGAAATCCAGGCTTATATATCTTACTCTCTGTCAGAAATCACCTCCTAGAAATGATGCACTTTTTTTAAACTAAGCATTCAACATATCCAAACTCAAGTCATTATCTCTCCCAATACATTGCCTTCTTCTTTCGTATTCTCTCTCATTTGGCGGTACCACCAAGGACCTAGCCATGCTAGCAAGAAACCCAAAAGTCACCTGTGATTCCTCACTCTTCCTCACCCTCATCCTTCACATCCTATTAATCACCAAGTCATGCCAAGTTCATCTAAATATTTCTCGAATCTGACCGCCTCTGTCCATTTCTATTACGGGCACTCTATTTCAGGCCTAAAGAATTTCCAAACTGGCGTTGTTCCCATCAAATCCATCCACACAGCTACCAGAGTAGAACACAAAACAGATCATGTCCCTCCTTTACTGGCTCTCCATCACTCACAGAATCAAGGCCAATTTCCTTATTTACATAGCACAAGAGGTCTCCTGTGGTCTGGACCCGGTGCCTGCCCCCTCCAGGCACATTTCTCATCTTTATGTAATGAGCCCTTTGCAGTCTAGCAACCTTGAGCTGCTTCTTTATAATTCCCTGCACATACCACACCATTTTAGGATGTCATGCCTTTGCTCATGCTTCCCCTTTACCTCAAATGCCTTCTCCTCCACTTCTAACCCTCCCCATATCAACTAGCCAGTACCAGCTATCCTCTAGCCAGTACCAATTATCCTTCCAGACTGAGTGCTGTAGTCACTTCTTCCAAGAAGCCTTCCTTGATATCTCTACTTAGTGCTCTCGTAATAGCCCACATATATTTGTTTTCCTAAGCTCAAAAAAGTTTTTAAATATGTTTATTTCTGTCTTCCCCCACTATATTGTCAGCGACTTGAGGTCTAGGGCTGTGTCTTGTTTATCTCTGTACCAGTGCACAAGTTCTGGTATGTAACTGGGAATTATTACAGGTTTGTTGAATTAAGAAATGAACTTTATGCCAAGGCTATAAAATTCTGCAGAATGCAGTTCAATGTGTCATATATATAAAAGAAAAGAGGAAAAAGAAAAGTCAGTCTCACTATAATTAAGCATTTATTACTGGCAGCAGCTATGGAAATGTATAGAGTAACTGTGGCTTGGGTGCTTTAAAATCTGTTGGTTCCCTCAAATGGTTTATATATGGCCCCTGCAACTTGTTCCCATTTAAATTACTTCATAAACCATTTCCTCAAATACAATACAATGCCAGTTTTAGCACTTGTTACAATCAGAAATTCCGAGTTAGAAGACTGAATTAATGAAGTCTTACTTTATCTTATAATCTGCATGCCGAGGTCTAATCAAAAGCAATGCTTTGGAGTTTTTTTTCTAATTTAAATGAAAAATTAACGAAAACTACAACAAATAACATTTTATTGTTTATGCCGCAATACAAAGCTACATCTTGAAATTAGGACCAACAAAACTCTAAAAATTTGTTTGAGGACAATTTTTTAAATTTAAGACCAAATATATATGCAGTTAACATTTACAATTTTTTAGCACTCTGCATTCGCTGCCAGCAAACTTTCAACATATCTGGCTGATGAAGAAGCTGGCAGGGTCCCTGAGGGAACAGAAGTTAGTGATGTAAAGCCTATGTGAATTTACTGCTACTGGGTTTAACTCCCTGCCTCAGCAGGCTTATGCACTGAAATGACTTGATTTTTAGACATATCTGCAAAATTATTCATATCACTCAAGGCTATAGGCACTATACCCTTGCGCGAACACTCACGCGTATCCATGTTCACATGGGCAATCATGCTCCCACATGTGCCATTAATTGACAAGACTGCTGCTCAGAGCTGGCTGATAAAGAGATAGGCAGTGCAGAGGAACAGGATTTGAGACAGCCCCGGGTTTCCTCTTCTAGTAGGTTTAGAACATTTTTTTTTTCTCACTAACTTCCTTCCTGTTCTAACTGCCTGACTACTCAGAAGTCAGAGTTGAGAGACAGAGGCACCCAAGACAGAGACGTGAACCACTGAATGTAAGTTGAAATACCACGGGGGGAGGCAGGCTGTGGGTGGGCACAGAGAAATGTGGGAAATCTCTAAACTGGGCTACGGCCCTCAAAGTTCATTTTTTTTCCGAGAGTGGTTCTTGTTTAAAACAAACTTTATGATAAGAAAGTACTAAGGAGGCTGCAGAGACAGTCCTGCATAGAAGGGGAAGTCAGAGCTGGGAACGGTGGCAATGAGTCAGGGCAGGGAGGAGAGGGTGTGCGCTGCAGCCTGGGAGATGAAATCTTGAATATCCTGGAGAACCGGCTGAGTACAATCACTGGGGAGTGCCTGGAGGGCTTTCCTACAAGGTAGGAGCAGGCATCTGGCCAACCTCAGAAGCAAAAAGACTGTAGCTCTAAACTGATGCGAACGTGTTGGTGGATGGTGGTTTAGGGCTGGGGTGGAGATGTGCGGTTTCCTGTTTTTAAGTAGACTTAAAGAGACTGGGTGAAAAGAAAAAAAGTGGTTCAAAAAAATGACACTAATGTTTAGTGTCAAACATTAAACTGTTTGATACTAAAGAATGTTCTGGTGATATAAGAGAAATGCATAATGATAGCCTCCCTCTGAGTACAATAGGGTTTAACCATCAAGGGGGAAGTACAGTAGAAGGCGTTGTTATTTACTCATCAGTCGTACAGGGATAGAATTTTTACCACTAACAAAAACCATGTATTGAATTCCCGAGGTGAGATGGGCAGAGAGATAATTGCTGTTGTTGCCAAAGAATAGCTCTGACACCTGAGAGAACGAAAAGCCAGCAAGGAAGACATCAAATAATTTATTAGGAGATAGGTTCTAGAAAAATCCAAGTGGGCCCAGCTAGGATTCCTGGCAGTGGGCCTTCGAATTGTCAAGGTCATTGGCCGCCATTAGAAGTGCTTTAAGCTTGACCTGAAATACCTTCTTCCTTTTAAAGGATGTCCAAGTCAGCATGTTTTATAAGCATTGTAATTAAACTCTAGACCTAGGGTAACTTGTGCCATGGGTCAGACAAACCCTGAGCTGTTCACCTATTCAAGGTGAGGGAAGGCAGACTACTCTCACGGGGATGTTCCATTGTCACCCCTTCTCATAGAGACCAAGAACCACTGAAATCAGCATTAGCATGTTGGATGATCAAGCCAGGGAAATCAAGAGGTCTGTGTTGGCCACAGCGGGGTTCAGTCACAGGCAGGCATCATTCATCTTTGCCATGGCTTTCTTTTATTAAATTTAAAAGAAAATCTCCCTCCCAAATTCAGATATGACACAAGCATAGTAACAAGATCATCTTAGTCTTTTATGAGAGGTGTGGAATTCTGAGAGAACAGTTCATTCTCCATCCACGCTGCACAGATCCAGCACATGTGGAGTAACCACGTTACAGCTTCACAAAAACTAGCTGACATCTCCCAGGCACTGGAATTTGGTCCTCCCTTGCTTGGAAGAATATAAGTTTGTCCCTAGGGAAGTATACTCCAAGCAACATCAAGGTTCTGTTTTCAGTGGAAGTTCAGCAAGGGCAAAGTCATTCTGACGGAAAGGCGAGGGCCTGGGCCAATTTATGGGAGCACAATATGTTAGAAACTTCAGCCAGCTCTGGGAAGGAGAAATTAAGCAGATAGAAAAAGAAAGCCAACATATGTGGAGAGCCTTCTATGTGTCAGGCCTAGCGTTAGAAACTCAAATTGAATCCTGAGTGGACACAGGGAGGAAAGCAAGCCTTGGAAATGTTAAATGGCTTGACTAAAGTCATCCTGGTATGGAAAAGAACCCACAGGTACAATGCCTCAGAACAACATTTTAGGAAATGTCCCATGGAAGAAATTTTCTTTAATCTCACATTCTGAGCATCCTTGTCCCTGGGTCGGTGTTATCACTGCCCAGGATCCTCGATTAGAGTCCACACTGGCACAGCCAGAGGTGGGTCTCGTATTGCTCCTGGAACTTCAACAACATTTATCCATTCAATAAACAATTAGTCAGTCATTCTGTGCTGGTGTCCACACACTCTGGCTTCCACAGCCAAAGCTGGTAAAAATTCACATGAATTTTCTTAAAGGGGCTGATAGTCTAAGTACAAGAAGTCATAAAAATTGGCTTTACTTTTAATTTTTCATGCTTAATTTAAATCCTCTGTGAATGTATCGAGTTATTGCTGTCCTGTCTTTTGCTTAATAATGGCTTCTTTAAATGCATGTTTCTTTGAGAATGATTTAAAATAAATATTTGTGAAAGCACCTAGCACTATGACTTCACATGGTGGACGCTCAGAAAAGTTTAATGAATTGAGTTCTCGATCTTTTGCATATGAATCTGGGTTAGAGTATACTATGAATGCACAGATAAGAAATAATATATTGTTTCTCTCACGAAGGGGAATATTAAAGAATTCTGCTTCTAGTAATTTGTATCCTCCTCTGGATTGGTTTTAGTGTTTATCGTATCTAAGAAGACATTTCCTCCCAGGCACTCGGTTGATTCTTCTCACTCAGCTTTGCAGTGTTAGACATTTTTCTTTTTCCTCCCGAAGCCCCTCAGTACATAGTTGTATATTCTAGTTGTAGGTCCTTCTGGCTCTGGTATGTGCGGTGCTGCCTCAGCATGGCCTGATGAGCAGTGCTAGGTCCGTGTCCAGGATCCAAAACCCCAGGCCACCGAATCAGAGCATGAAAAATTAACCACTCGACCATGGGCCGACCACAGTGTCAGTTTTCTTAATGGGGCAGAGATGGTAGAAAACAGCCGTGAGGATCCCAGGAAGCACCAGTTCCTCCATGTTGCTAGGGAATACTGAGACACCATGGAGGACTCCAGGACTGAGACAGCTTCTGGTGTCCGTGGGATAAACCTGGATTCCCTAAATGAACCCAATCATCAGGCAGGCAGCAAAGCAGACCCAAATCCTTGAGTATCTCTGAAATGTCAGCAGTCTTTCAGAGATGACCCAACTCTCCATGACCTGCTGTAGAGCTGCAACTCCAGATTTGGGGAAAGTAGGACATATCCTGGTCAATGGGGTGTGGAGATGACAGAGGTGACAGAGAATGCTGATGCTTTCATAGGTACTTCTCTGATGGAAATCCCCTACTTCTGGTCCTTCCACATTTCTCTCTCTCTCTCCCTCGTCTCCTCCTCCTCTATCTCATATTCATGGCCTGTGCATCTAGCTGCACGATCTGGTGACTTTGGGACGTGAGTTAAGTCTCCACAGCATTTTGCTCCACAGCAATTCTCTCCATTCGCTGTGCTTGTGTCTTCTATCTTTTCTCATCATTCACACAGTGACCTCTGGCTTCAATTATGAAAGAGAGCAATAAATAGAATCTAAAATTAAATTGTTCATGAGGAAGTTTTTTAAAGAAATATTAGTGACAATTCCATTTTAAGACTGATTCAGTTCATAAACAATCGTTGCAATTCCCAGAACTCCTTGTCTCTTCCGTACTCCTCCAAGAAACAAAATCTATTTTTAAGGAGGAAGGAATGGACGTTGTCAACACAGAAGAGCCGAGAGAAAGCATTTGGTGCCTAAGGAGTCAGCCACTTCGCTTCGCTGAAGCTGTGCAACAACACAGCTTCACGGGGAAGGGAGGAGAGGAAGGGAATGGATAGTTACTGAACATCTACTAATGGTCATGATAGTTCTAGAACTTTCCATATGTCTCTCCAACTCTTCAACCCCGCATAGAAAGATTGATATTCCCACACTACTGATGGAAAATCTTGGGCTCAGCGGTGTTAGAAACTTGCCTAAGTTCTGTAATAAGTCAGTTGCAGAGCCACATTTTGAATCTCTGATCCATCAAACTCCAAGACCACGTTCCAGTGGGAATAAAGATCATCTTTCTCTGAATTAACCAGGTGATCGGTTTCATCTAAACTCAAGAGTTTCACCTTTTCTTGCCTTCAACTTATTTGGATCTGCATGAATGAATCAGACACGTGTTCTCTATCCTGAGATTGGCGTAAATTCTTAAGCGTAATTCACTTTCAGTGTCTTGGAAATTTCACTGAAATTGCAAGCAAAAACACCGATTTGTGCTATGTCATACTCATGCCATGAGCAACCAACTTAATTTAATTTGGCATTTTAATTGAGCAAGAGAAGATTAAGGCCCCACCTCAGCACATCTAACCCTTGACATTGTTTCGCTGAAGAGCAGACATAGGGGCGTGAGGGCTCCTCTGTGAAAATTCATCTGTGTAGGCATCTGTGAAGCAGAAAATAGAGATAACTGGAGTAGTAAGCACTTGAAAAAAAGCGATATGTGCTTTAGGGCCCAAGAGAGTCCACATTAATCTCGTTAAGTATATAATTGCTAATTCTCCATCTCACTTTTCCTGTGTAAAGAACCAAAGTCAAAAACAACATACAAACAAACAAGCAAAATAACCCTGCTCATGGAACAGCGGGCAAAGTGCAGAGGAAGGTGAGAAAAGACCAACCAGAATGTTCTGTGCTGACTGGCTGTGTTCTCCCCAACCCACTTCCACTTCCTCTTTTCCTTTCTCATTTCACAGCCTTCTTTACATTAAGGAGCATTAGAGTCATTGAATTAAGAAGGAGCCTCTGAGGTCTTCTAATGAAACAATTTCATTTTGCAGAGGACGAAACTGGAGTGCAGAGACAGTCAGTGACTTGCGCAAAGTGACACAAGGTAGAGTTGCACTGAAACTCTCTTCATGTGACACTTCCTCGCTTTGCTCAAGCCGTCCCTGAAGAGTGTTGCAAAGAAGCCTTTACTTCTGCCTGTGCACCCCTGGATATATTCCCCAATAACAAACGAGCTCTATAATTTCATTACTACTTAATAAAGACAGCTGAAGCAACAGAGAGCAGTGCCTAGAAGTCAGACAACCTAGGCTCAGACATTAATTCTGCTCCTTATGCAATATGTCTTCTTGGGCAAGTTATTTACTTGAGCTTTAGTTTCCTGATCTGTAGAAGAGAATGCTGATAATGTCTGCCCTTAAGGTTGTAGTGAGGACTAAATGAGATAATCCTCATGAAAGCATGCAGCACTATGTATGGTAACTATTCTAACTATTATCATCAATAGTAAGCCAGTAGTCCTTTAGATGATGAGATTAGAAAGTAGCCTGTAGAATTTTCCTAATATTCCCATTCTCAGTTTCCCATAAAATGGGAAAATTAAAAGAGAAAATTGACATTTGTGGCTAAATATAACTTGGGAAGTCATTGTCAAACTATATAAACTATTTATGTCTGGGGCTTTGGAAGAATCTGAGGTTCCTCATGGATGAAATGTGAAATTAAAAATGCAGCATCTTTTGGGAATTCAGATGAATTTGAAATACTTAAGATGGAGATAGTCTCTTGTATAAACTGTTGAAATAACGTATCTGAATGGCAACTTAACTGACCCATGACTGCAGGTCAGGAGAAACACGCAGATAGAGATAGTCTGCTCGAGCCCTCACCTCCTGAGATGAGGAAAGTAAGATCCACAGCGGTGGAAATATTTGCTCAGGGGGTCACCGCCAGTTACTGGCTAAGCCACAACCCAAACCCATGCATGATGAGGCCTAGTTCAGTGAAGAGATCAGTATCCAAAATCAGGTAGATTGACACAGAACTCCTCCTGAGTCGCTGGTCCCTGTGCACCTCTGCTCCTCTGCCAGGCTTTGTGGTCACGCTCCCTCAGATACAGATGTTACCTGATATCTCCTCCTGTTTCTACATATCTAGCATTTTGGGTGCATAGTCATGATCCTTAGCTTGAGGCTAAGTTGTGTCATCCATCTGGCCAGGCCTTGGAGCCAAGCAAGCTTTCCCCTTAACACTCAACTCTCTGCTTTACGTTTCCAACCGTGACAGTTTCAAGGCCATGTTCCTAAGCTTGGACTCCAGTAAAGTCCATGAAGGACCTCAGGGGTCCATGAACCCCTAGACTGCATGTACAGTTTTGTGGGCTTATTCCTTTTTCCCTTTTATAAGGACCATGACTTTCACTAGATTTTTTTCTGTTTTTGAGGAAGATTAGCCCTGAGCTAACATCTGCTACCAATCCTCCTCTTTTTGCTGAGGAAGATTGGCCCTGAGCTAACATCTGTGCCCATTTTCCTCTACTTTATATGTGGGACGCCTGCCACAGTGTGGTTTAAGCAGCGAACCCCGGGCCGACAAAGAATAACGCGCGAACTTAACCGCTGTGACATTGGGCAGGCCCCTCACCAGATTTTTTAAGAGACCTGTAATCTTCAAAAAGGATTAAGAAGCATCAATCAAACCAGCTGGGCCTTTTTAGTGTGGTTAGATTGCCCATCTTCCACTGCTTCTCCACTTTGGGGTAAGTTAAAACACCACTATGTGCTAAAGCACAGTTCCTTGTAAACAGTAGGTGCTCACCAAATATTTGTGACCTTAACTTTGCTTTAAAAGGGCTTTCCCTGAAAACTGCTTTTCCAGTCCTTTATTTGCCATTTTATCACATTTTCATCTTTTTCTAAGCAGCTTTCAAGACTGAGCTGGTTTTGGGTTGTCTGGCCTCATATCTCTGTTTTTCTTATGCCATCTCGTCAGACCAAATTATTTTCATGTGGTCCTGAATTTCCTATTCTTGACTGCCACAATTTTATATAGTAATCCCACATAGTAAATGCCCTACTCTTTAATGTCTTTAAATAAATTTGTGTCTCATTTTCATGGAGCAATTATCATATCTGTTTGCAATGAATCAATGAAATTTAGAACTGACGTAAGTCTCAGATTTACTAATGAGAAGATCAAAATCCAGATGACAGATAAATTAATTTGCCAGTGATCACACTGTTAGAGGTTAGCAAATCCCGTCCTAGACTGGATCTTTCTCTGCCTCTCTCAATCTCTCATTCTCCTTTAAAAATTGAGATTTAAGTACAGAATTACAATTCCCTGCAGGTTATTGAAATCAACTTGAGCTAGTTAGTGGTTCGGTGTGATGTTACCATCTGATGATCAAACTTTAAGCAGATGACACGTTAGAACCAAGGGATATATTCCAGAAAGTTCTGTTCATGGGAATTGAGATGTCCTCATCTGTAGTCAGCCTTCCTGATGCTCTGTCCACAGGTTTCTTATGTGACCTTCACCCTGAGTATCTAGTCAGGCTCCTGGGTGTCACCAGAGGAGAACCTGTCTCATCTGATTAGTCTTATCTGGGTCGCTCTTCATCTGCCTCTTAATGATTGTCCTTAAACTACCCACAACCTATAGCTTCCACCCACTGCACCTTTCATTATTTTTCCAACCAGCTCATCTACTTTCCCTGAGTATTGCTTGCAATACGAGTTGAGTTTGTCACGAGTTCATGGTACTGTTCTCTAGAGGCTCAGCTTTGAGTGGTGCTGGTTCTTCAGCTGAAGCAAGAGTTGCCATAGGAACAGGCCTACATGTTTCCTTCCTGCACAGGAAGTGGACCTGGGCATTGCACGGCTGTTTTTAGAGCTAATGAAGGCTCGTAGTGTTTGGCTTGTTAAGTTGCTGGAGGAAGATTAATGAGCCAAGAGGTATTTCTTTTTCTTTTCTCTTGTTTTCTGTTTTTTTTTTCTGTTAAAATTGCTTTTGGTTGACTTCATTTCCAAATTATTTTTCTTCTTCTTGCCAATGACAGTGACATCGAAAGTTAAAACCACAACTGATTTTGGCCAGAGATAGCTTCACTCTCAGGGGACTTTATAAAGGTTTGCAGAGTGACTGAGGATGAGATGTGAGAGATACTGTCTTATAGTTGTGCCTGTTGGGAGCAATGAAGGCTTTACGCACAGGCCAGGAAGGCGGTTACCCTCAGGGTAGAACTGAAGGAAATCAGGAAATTATCTCCTTGTCCAAATATCTCCCTTGTTTCCCAAAATAGGTCCATTGCTGCCAACCATGGGGCCTGAAATTCTTCCAATAGAGATTTCTTTCTCTTTATTATGAGACTGCCTCTCATCCAGCTATGTGAACTTGGGCAATTCTCTTAACCTCTGGGTTTCAATTTTCTCAGTGATAAATTAGGGGTCAGAATATATCACATCTAAGGATTATTTCAGCTCTGAAAAGCTCTGACTATACATGCCCAAAGAGGAATAATTTCTAAACCTATTATTCTGTCTTTAACACTTAAGTGTGAATAATTTTATTAGATCTCCCCTCAATGTTTTAATATAAAACAAGTAAATGTAGATGATCGTGGAAGAAGACAGACTCCAGGTACGCCCAGGTGAGGTCTTAGAGCATAAGATCACTGGAAATCTGGGCCAAGGAGGGAGGTACTAAAAGGGAGGTAGGTCCAGAAAGAGGAGATTGATGGAAGGGTACTACAGACATAGTTACTACTTTGTCTAGAGAAATTTAGAGTCCTTTGCTATTTTGTGTCATTTCAAAAGAACAGAAGATCTTTAGATATAGAACCTAATAAATCAATCAATGAATGTTTAGAAAATGCCTGAACTATTCAAGCGTTATGGGAGATTCAAGAGAAACACAAAACTTAGTAGCTGCTCTCAAGGAATTATTAGTAATATTGGGTAGAAAACATTCAGACATTTCGGGGAGGTATCACGGGGCCTACAACTTCTCACAAGTTACCACTGAGGTATTGCAGGAGTTCACGGCAAGATTCAATGAATGGGAAAAAGTCAACTTTCTTTGGCAAGTATTCCACCAGTCTCTTGACACCCTCACAACTGAGACGGTATGTGCTGAGAGTGTTGATACTAGCAAGGCAGGCTGCGTTTGAAGGACAGTGATAATTTCTTTAACGATTTGAACTGGGGCTATTTGCTCCTTATTCAAGACTGCTTGTGCTATGTTGCTCCGTTTGTAGTGTATAGTTCACAAATGAGTTACTTCTTTTTTGTCAGTTTTATCCAGTAAATAGATGCTCATCACAGTGTGCAAAAATTCAGGCAGGTCAGAGAAAAGACTGGAATGAATTATATTCTTATTTTATGAAATACATTGAGGTGGAATTAGGGGAAAATCTCCTGAAAAATCACTGATAATTACAGAAGTCCACCAGGGCAAAGATGGTGCTAATAATAACCCCACAAACATCTTTCATGTCCACTGACCTTTGGCTAATGGACTATCATCTTCTCTCTCTCTCTGAAACAGATCAAAATGACTGAAAAGGCCCCAGAGCCACACCTGGAGGAGGATGATGATGAGCTGGACGGCAAACTCAATTACAAGCCTCCCCCTCAGAAGTCCTTGAAAGAGCTACAGGAGATGGACAAAGATGATGAAAGTCTAACTAAGTACAAGAAAACGCTCCTGGGGGATGGTCCTGTGGTATCAGGTGTGTGTGTATAGGGATGGGAGCAGGTTGAGGGTCTCAGAGAAGGCACACATGTCAGCTATTCAGGAGCAGGTGCAAAGGAAAGCACCAAGTGCTTCCAGGGTTAAGCGAGTGAGGCACAGTCTATATATGCTGCCTAAAGCAATGGATTGCATAATTAAGGCTTTTTGGAAAGAAAGTGCAAGTCAACATTGAAACAGGCAAAGATAACACATAGGGAGGATTTAGAAAAAATTCCAGACTACCACTTAAAATTGTCTTCTCTTCGTCTCTCACATTTTCTTCCTGTCTTCTCCTTCTCCCTCCTTACCTAACCATTCATCTCTTCCACATACGCAATGGCAGACTAAGACATGGCCCAAAGATATGGATGGGCAGTGCCCAATTAGCAGCATACTTTACCCACAGTCACTTGGGAAATGTTTGCTATTGAGAATTAAGATGGATCTACAAGTGCCTGAATCAGAAACAGCATTGCTGTAATTTATAAGGCCATTAAGGCAAATCATGGTGAATCTGCCACTTCCATTTCTATTCTAGATGCAGATACCACTTTTCTTTTTAAGTTCTCTCTCTCCTACTTGAAATGCACACACGTACACTGTACATACATGTCTCTTCCCTGTGCTTACATTTCCTTTTACATCCTGCAGACCCAACAGCCCCCAACGTTACTGTTACTCGCCTCACCCTGGTTTGTGAGAGTGCTCCTGGACCAATCACCATGGACCTCACTGGTAAGTGGACGCATCTGTTCAGAAGAGCCTAATGTTATCACTGGGAAAACTTGATCTTTGTCCTCTTTCCTAGCAAAAGGAAACCCTAGTAAGGTTAATCCCAGAGATAAGTATGCTGGGACCAGTTCACAAATCATTGCTCTCAGAGTACACGCTATTTACCATGTTTAATGAAAAGCCCAACCTCTGTCTCTATTTAACTGAAGAGAGTGCAGGTATAAATACTGGATACATTTACTTGTATCATATTTACTTCAGAGTTTTATCTCTACATGATAGCAGGAGAATTACTATTCATGTAAAAAGATTGCTAAACATCAGAGAAAGTATTGATCTTACATCAGCTACAGAACTTACCGGGAGGCAAGAAGCAATCTAAGACCTCCTGAATAATGCTAGGAATTCCATTAATTGAATACTCATTAATAGCTTAAAGCTCTGATTCTTTTTTTTCCCCTGAGGAAGATTAGCCCTGACTTAACATCCATGCCAGTCTTCCTCTATTTTGCACGTGGGTCGCCACCACAGCATGGCTGATGAGTGGTGTAGGTCAGCACCCAGAGTCTAATCCTGTGAACCTGGGCCGCTGAAGCAGAGTACTCTGAACTCAGCTATTACATCATGAGTCAGGCCCCTCTGAATCTTTTAAATAAGCAACTTCCCCCAATATAGATGTACAAATTAAGATGTTGTTATTATGTTTCACTTTATTGCAACAAGGGTCAAGTCCTTTCCTGAGACTAGGTCTTGAGGAGATAAGGAGAGGCTGGGAAGGTGGATATTATGGGGAAAATGGACATCTGAGAGAAATGAGAAGAAGACCACAGAGCTAGGAGGTTGAAGGCATCAAAGGCAGGTCTTAAGTAAAAAGAAAATTTGTTACCAGATTCAAAAAGTGGACTCATGAGACAGAGCAAAGCATCACTCTAGATCAGTAGGCTTAGCAGCAAGGTAGTTCCCCTCCCACAGGACATATCCACTCTTTACCTTATATGGGCTTTTTTGTCAAAGGGAGGAAGCCAGAGGCTGAAAAGACACACTTCCTGTTCAACCGAAATCATTAGAGCAGAGACACCAATTCAGCTACCCCCACATTCTAGCATCTCTCCTGGAGAGAAACTCTCTCTATCTCTCACCAGGACTCAGACCTCTTCCTGTGTGAAATTGTGTAATGTTACCAGGTGCAACTGTCATTTCACAAGAGCAGGTCTGAATTAGCCCTCAGGAAATCTGTTCTGCTCAGAATGGCTTGATGATATTGTAGGGAAAACTTGGTCTCCGTCTATTTTCCCAGCAGCAGAAAACTCAGATTTGGTTTTCTGTTGCAAAGAGGCTAATGAGGTGAATCTCATATATGTAGAGAATGCTGGTACCAGTTCTGTGCATATGCTTCAGACACACACACACTCCTCCTGAATGCAAACTTATATAAGATCACATTGGTAAAACAACAGAGAATGACAGCCTTTCTAACCAGGAGACAGGAATTAGGGGCAGATCTCAGTTTCATGGAGCCTGAAGCTTTTATAAGTTAAGTGACTTGCCTTAAGAAAGATAATATGAAATTGCAAATGCAAAATTAAATACAAAAGTGAAGAGTTATTTAGAATAATAAAAAGAATCCAAAACAAGTAAATTTTTTTCTTTTTCTGAAAATTTAGGTGAGTTTATTCTGAGCCAAAATGTGAGGCCCATAAACCAGGGCCTTCCTTCCCCCAGGAAGGAAGGGCACCAAAGAAGTGGGGTGTACAGAGTGGTTATATACCCACAAAGAGGATGTTTCACATATGATTGAAATATCCCTTTTACAATAGTCATGAGACTGCTCTCTCAGCACAGCAATTGATGGACACAGCAGGGTGGCAGGTCTGTTGTCTCCATCTGGGTGGTCACAGGTGAGCACAGCAATCAGTTCCTAAGCTAGGGAGAGATCCTTATCCTTAAGGAAATGCCAATGTAGGGGAAGTTGCACATTTATCTTAAGGACTTTTGTTCTTGTCTTTGGGACATAGCCAATGCTTAAATCAGATATACAATGCATGCTCAATAGCCGTGTCAGGCCCTTTTGGAAAAACAAAGTCAGGCCGAATTAGGTTTACCCCAAATGGCTTCCTCATATACTTCAATATATCCTACTGCTTGCCATTTCTATTTGTCATTTTCATTTTCCCATTTTGATCTATAATCTTTCAGTAGAAAGCATTGATGATCAAAATATTGTCCCTCAGCACCAGGGTGGTTACTGCTTGCCCTGGGTCCATCATGTCCCTTGGTGCTAGGCTTTTATCTCATTTATTTTCCAAGTTTTCCACATTGGGGGGAAACAGTGGACAGGCATAGAGGTATATATATTAACAGAGGAAGCATTTCATAGGTTATATAATTTTCAATTAATTTTAGGTTGTTGCACAAACATTGTATATGTGCTTTTTCATGATACTTCATGTTTACATTGTATATGATAATAGAATAAGTACAGGAACAATGATAATAATTCAACATATTTGAAAACATTCGTTTAAAATGAGTTCTTAGACATATTCCTTATCAGAAAAGGAAATTTGTCCAGGGTTATAAGACAGATCGACCATCTCAAATCATCAAGCAATCATCACTCTAGTTTGTATGCTATTCTTACAACACTGAGTAAAGAAAACAACAATCAATTTGAATATTATGACTAGTACAAGAATTCCAAGAAGTAATAGAAATAGGAATTGCAATCTAGATTGAAAAAAGGGGACCAGTACTGGAAGGGAGCCAACCAAACAAATCGAACTGGGTGTAGGATCACGTAAGGCATTCGCCTGTTTTTTCATGTGCTTTAGCAGAGATGACACACTGGAAAATTCATCACATAATAAAAGCACAGCATTCAGTTTGAGTGGTTGTATACGTACCACCTTGGGATGCAGTAAGACTATCTAAAGCCATTCTGTCTTGAAGGACAGTCTTTCTCATTAAAGACATTTCAGTATTTAAATAAGGTTATTCCTGCCTGACCATCATTAAGGGCTTGTTGAGTAAATTTAGTCAGTGCTTCCATATGTGGTAATGACATCTTTTAGCCCCAAAGAAAGAGTAAATATAGCTGCTTGGTGGCCATACCAGTGGAACACTGAAGCAGCTCACCTGGCCTTAAAGAGAGGGAGATTAGCAACAGGTGTTAGCTCAGTGTGACTCCTTCCCTGCATCCAAGGGAAACTCAGGGTGCAGTATTTTCACCATCCAGACAGTAGCCAAGGCCAGCGATTTGTACCGCATACCATTGAGTTCCATTAGGAGATACCCAATAAATGCCTGGCCTTCAAGAGCAGTCTGTTCCAAATTAATCACTTTCTTTAAGTATGATAGTATTCCAAAACCTTAAATGGGACAATTATAAAATAGGTAAACAGTTTAAGTAAAACAAAGGTTTAAATGAGGAGATATAAAGTTGGGAATACAGGCCTGGTCCAGAGTCTTGGGACAGCTGTCTACAATAGATGCTGTCTTCTTCTCATCCTGGTGTGGTCCTTTTCAACAGGGCTGCATTTATTTGACGTCTCTTTTGATAAATAAATTATCTAGGTTGTAGTCCACGATCCCTAAGTTCTGGGAGTTCTCTGTGAAAGAATCAGCTACCAATCTTTCATTTCTCTTAAGCTTCTCAATTAGACCCTGACAACAATGTAATACATCCCTTAAGCAAAGTTGGTTCGTATATTTCTTCATCTCATTGCATAGGCTGTTGTATTATTATTTCAAAAGGAGATAGCTGATGTTTACAAAAACTATAGATCTAAGATTAAGGAGCACTAGCAGAAGAGCTTTTGGCCATGAAAGAGTAAATGCTTCTGAAAGCTTTATAAATTGAGTTTTGAATGCCGTTAGTTCTTTCCACCAATCCTAAGGATCAGGGATGGTAAGCGTAGTGGAAATGCTGCATTATTGGCCAAATATTACAAATAGATTTAATTATTTGTCTGGTGAAATGAGTTCCCTGGTCACTGTGTAACTTGGTAGGAGTGCCTCAATCAGGAATTATTCTTTTCAATAATAACTTACCTAAAGCCATCACTCTTCTACAAGGAAAAGCCCCAACACAATGTGAGAACATTGAGATCATTACAAGATAGATTCATCCTTGAGATGGTGGCTTTTGGACAAAGTCCAATTGTCATACCTCAAAGGGTCCCTTAGGAAAGGAAAGTGGCCTTGTGACAAGGAAGTGGCTTCTCTGGATTATGCTTTGGGCATACAGCACAAGTATAGGCTTTATGAGCCACTGTGGGAGAGCGTTTCCAAAAGTATTGTTTCGCCGTTTTGTGGCCACCTATATATTTTTTTTTCTTCCATAGCGATTTCCTGAGCCTACAGAAGGAAATCTCTTTACTGGGTCAGCAGAGTTAACAGAAAGTAGCAGGCATGCTTGAGGCTGGACAACATCTCCAGCTTGATAACATCCTTGCTTATCGTTTAAGTAAGACCCATCTGTAAACCACATTAAATAATAGAATGCAGTCGTGGTCTTCTCCCCAGGGTCACCTGAAGAATGCAGTGATCCAGGGTGGATGGGGAGCTCAGTGGGCCCCTATTGGCACCGAATTCTGGTTCAGTGTAGATTCCAGGTGGTCTCCAGTGGGTTTCTCTGAAATCCTGCTGTGACTATGCCAAGAAATGTCAATACAAATAATCCATAAACAACCTATAAATCAAAATTAGGGTGAGTTTATTCTGAGCCAAAATGTAAGGATCATAGCCTGGATCCAAAACAAGTACATTTTTGAAGGCTGGAAAATACCACAAACATTACCAAATCTACAAAAAATAGCTGGTACACTTATATAATATTTTTCTTATATTTACTTATTGGAGCAGTAGGAACATATTCTTTAATCATTTTTTCATTTGACCACATTTTTGTAGCGTTGTTTTCAATACAGAGAATAGAAAGATAGTTCAGACTTTCCTCTAGGATGATTGATTTGTTATTGACAATTACAAAAGACATTTTCAAATATAATTCATTACTGGTAATGTTTTGCATACTCTTAGAGTTGTCATCAACCTTGGAGGAAAAAGCTCTATTATATTTCTTTCATATCTAAGCTGTAAGATTTCAGGGATTTCAAGTGTGTATTTGTGCCGGGGCTCATCTTGACTATTCTTTAAATCAAGGGCTGTAGGGACCACGTGGCTCCGATGCGCCCAGCAAATGATTCTGGAGCTTAAACTTCATTCACCTTTTTGTTTTTCTCCTTCTGAGGTGAATAAACTCTTTCTAAATCCACTTCCACAGGTGATCTTGAAGCCCTCAAAAAAGAAACTTTTGTGCTAAAGGAAGGTGTTGAATATAGAGTCAAAATTCACTTCAAAGTAAGTATCTTGTCCTGTATGTTTTTATAAAGTTTAGATCCTCCCTATCATAAGAGGAAAAAAAGAATCAAATTTCTTATGTGATCATGTTGGCATATTTTTCGTTTGTTTCTTTTTTCCCCTGGATCTGAATTGTCCTCTTCCCAGCTCTGAGCTCTACCTGTTGAGACCTACCCTTACTTCCTGCTTTTCCCAGCCAGGACTCTCTCCTTGAACTCTCCATTGATCACTTAAGCCAATGGGATCCCCTCTCTGTGAACTCCTGGTACTCCCATCCATGAGGCACACACCACTCTGTATTGTACCATTTGTGTCATTTCTCCCCTACTCAGCCTGAGCACCTTGAGACAGGGAGAGATTGTATATCCCTTCTTTCAAAATGTGTCATGCAAAACTCTGTAAATGGTAGATATTTAGCGAATGTTTATTGAGAAATAGATAAATGAATAAATCAATTAACAGGCAAAGAAAATAGGACAGACATAGCCTTAGCTGTATTTCCTCAATGATTACATAAATACAGGGAGTGGGGTCCTTGGTAAATAACTGAAAATTACAGTTTAGTTGTGGAGGAGGTGAAAAGGTAAGAGCAAAACTAAACAGATAAACTGACATATCCCAATGAGCAGCCAAAATCGAGGAGAAAAGTAACCTTGACTCTGAAAATAAGTAAGCCAGAAATTCACTGTTTGCCCTTAATTGCTTATACCTGTCTTAGTTGCCCCTCATTCACATTCAGTCATATCCTCCAGGGCCTGAGCTTCACCAAGGAAGCCTCTATCCGCCCTCTCTGTTCACTCACCAGGCCCTTCTTTCCTCTGGGTGCAGGGTGTGATTCAGGGTTCATGGACAACCATTCTCCACCACATGCAAATATGCCTCCCAATAATTCCATTCTGAAAATATTTGTTGATGCCCACTCTGTAATAGGCACTGAACTATGGTTCACGTCCTTGTTTCCTATAGAACTGCTCTTTACTAAAGCACCTGAGAGCTTGGGGAGGTGTTGTAGCCAAATATTCCTGGAAGGGCTTACACATCAGCCCAGTTTTTAATTATTAATGCTACTGCCTTGTCAATTTAGTAAGACAGTTTTTATCAAATGAAACATGAAAGGTAAAGTTTGATGTGAATAAGATCAGAAGGACTAGAGCATGGGCTTCTGCTATGAATGGGGAGGCCAGGGAGGAATGTGGTGCTATGGGGCCTCAGCAGTCATGGTGACACACTAGGGTGATGGAGGAGGCAGGCACGGAAAGGGGTTTTCACATCCCATCCACGTCAGAGATTTGAGCTTGTGTCTAACAGGAGAAAGATCACTCTCTACATGTAACCGACATAAAGTTGAACCACCCTGTGGCCTGTCCCAGCGTAAAGCTGTAGTTAGAAGAAACATCACTTCAAAATTTAAATTCAAAAATTATCCAAGAAAGTTTCCATTTACAACACCAGCAACACATCCTAACATCCTCTTCATCTTAGTTTCTCTCAGCATTCTTTCTCTCCCAACACTCCACAATACTCGATAAAAACTTGGCTTGAGATGGTTCTTCCAGTTTCTCCCCCTTTTCCTTCTGCCTCCTAAGGAAGTGTAGTCTATCTGATTTCCATAGATCTCCCTGTTATTTATGTCACCAAGCGTCTTCCTTTTGTGGTGGGAGAGATGATGGGGAGGGGCGTGCAAGCAGGGGAAGAGAATACTAGAAACATTCATACTTTTCTTTTACCCATCTCAAACATATTTACGTTAAGTAGACCCGCAGTGCAGCCGTAGAAAAACAGGAGATCTTTGTTTTGAAGTCCTTAGTACCACTCCACCACCATTCCTGTTTTTAGGAATTTTCCCACAAGACCACATCTCCTAATAGGCCCAAGGGACCAGCTTAGAGACTTCTAGAAAGATACATTCATTTTCCTTATCCCTATGAACCACACATGGGAGTAATTAGAAAGTTTGGGTTTCATTTTGTCACAATTTTTTCAGTGACTCTGTTTTCGTTCTGTCTGCTTTTGATAGGTTTATACCACAGATTTTACTGAGTGACAGCTGAGAACCTAAGCTGGCAGTATTCATTGCTATGTTACCGCATTGCCAACAAAACAAAATGTAGCATTGAGAGGTTGGTTTAATTATTCTGTCCAAAACAAAAAGGGAGCCATAATTATTCTTGTGGAGAAATTATCAGAAGATGCTTTAATTTTTCATATCGGTGAACAATTAACCAAGCCCTCCAGTTAATGACGCAACGTCCACTTTAATTTGTTTGTATAAACATGACCACTGTGTAAAATTAACAGACAACCCAGTTCAGTCCTAGGTGAAATGAATCATGGAAAAACAAAGTGCTTGGGCTGTCTATATTTTCATTCTGTTTTAGTAGATTTCCTTTGAGAGGCTTGGGAAAGTAGCAAGATCTCAGATAACATCTGAAAATGACAGACATCAGAAATACTTGCCAGACACAAATGGATTTCACCCAGTATTTACATAAGGGAAGGACGTTTTCATGTGGCCCATCTCCTCAGCTCCAGACTCAGCCACAGTTACCGTACAGCCACGACCATCTTCTCAACTTGATTTTCCATTAATGCTTTTCTCCTTGTTGCTTGTTTTTCATATGGTAGACGGATCATTTCTGAGGTTAGGATTTTCAGTTATTTACATAATATTTTCCATTGGTACCCTTGTAACATTTCCTAAGACAAGGATAGTCTTCTAGCTGGTAGTATGAGGGAGGGAGAGCTCAACAGCATTCTTTGGACCATTGAGAAAGAAGAAATGTA
This sequence comes from Equus quagga, assembly GCF_021613505.1. Lineage (NCBI taxonomy): Eukaryota > Metazoa > Chordata > Mammalia > Perissodactyla > Equidae > Equus > Equus quagga. The sequence goes on from NC_060267.1 coordinate 43,144,738, forward strand.
CTGAAAACTATTGAGACAATGTTTTAGTTAAATACTCCCTTCTCCAAACCAAAAATCACAATATTCAATGATAAAACCAGGTTGACAACGTTGAGTCTTGTGATGTCTTCTTTCCAATCTCTGCCTCACCGCCACACTAGAGCATAATAGTACACATTTTTATGTCTGTTTTTTGTTTTGTTTTTGTTTGGACTTTAGGGGGGTGGTTTTTTGAGGAAGATTAGCCCTGATCTAACATCCACTGCCAATCCTCCTCTTTTTGCTGAGGAAGACTGGCCCTGAGCTAACATCCATGCCCATCTTCCTCAATTTTATATGTGGGATGCCTACCACAGCGTGGCTTAATAAGTGGTGGGAAGGTCTGCGCCCGGGATCTGAACCAGGAACCCCAAGCTGCTGACGTGGAGTACATGAACTTAACCACTGCGCCACTGGACCAGCCCCAGTAACACTTATGCTAAACTAAATCTTCAGTCCTTTCATCCTCAGAGAAGACTCAGCGAGGTAGAGTCAGCATGAAAGATGAGGAAAAGTGATAGACCTTCATTAAACTGACCTGCTTGGATTCTTCCCACCTCCAGGTGAACAGGGATATTGTGTCGGGCCTGAAATATGTGCAGCACACCTACCGGACTGGGGTGAAAGGTAAGGGACCCAGGCTTTACACTGTCCCAAACTCTGCTTCTTACTGATAGTTAAACTTCTGGTTATCAGCAACTGTTAGTCATAGACTCGTTTAAGAATCTGCTAAAAGCTGTGGACGCTCACCCCGGGAATAGGGCACATGTATACCTCTGACCTAGATATTAACGGCAAGGTCTACATTCAGGAGACCTAGTTTAGACTGTCAGCCGCTAACCTTCAGCTTTCAGCTTCTAGAATTCAACTTTATTACTCATAAAGGGGAAGAGTCACCAAGATAAGTTTGAATAAAATAAAGTACCTAAAAGCACTCTCAGAAGTAAAGAAAAAAGGTAGTTCAGAGATATAAAACCTGAGTGTCAGAGAAATCCAGGCCAGGAAAGACCCATCCAATGGCACGTGCGCTTGCTGGGATGGGAGTTGGTAGCACCATGGGTTCGGGGGGTGCGGGGCTGATGGAGGTGGGGCAGCACTCAATTTCCTAAACAAAGAAACAAGAAAAATACTCTTTCTAGAATTGAGAAAAGCTGTCGAATTGAAACCAACAATATAACATTACTTTAACCTACCATTGTTCTTGACAAGTTGTACCTAAACACCACATGCCTGGGGAAACTGTTCAGTTTTCTTCCGTTAATATGGGCAGGCAGAAATGAAAGGTGGAAGGCTGATGGGAGCATTTTTACAATTCCTTTTTACCTGAGGGGCTCTCTTCCCCCAGAGGTGTGAAACAGTAATGCACCAGTCAGTTCCGACAAATCAATAAGGGATGGGGAGAACTTGTCCGATAAAATTGCATGACATGGAAAACCACTCAGTTACGTAAATTCCACAGAAGATTGTTGACCTGAAAGAACTTAATTGGTCTTTCCAATACCTAGTCTCATGAAAAATAGTTCTGTTTCCTATTTTCCTTTGGGCATAGAAACTACGTTGCGTCACCATGATGTGTCTGTAGCTGTTCCTTCAAACTTATTCAGAACACTTAACAACTATGTGTTGCCTGCCTGTCTATCCACCTAGATGTATTTATACTTTCTAATTCCCTATGATTTTTAATATATGCCCCAACTATTCACCTTTTAATATCTTTGGTTGTCTATTTTAACCCTTTGTCCCAGTTATTTACTTCTTTTTTTTTTCTTACCAAATTATTGATTATCCCCTTTTATCCAATTATTCCAATCATGAATTCTGTTCATTCTGATCATCAGATATTACCTTGTCTCCCCTAATTAGTATGTTCATAGAATGATAGTTTGTAGATAGAAGACCCTTGAAGTTTATTATATATAGAAAGAAACAGAAGCCCCAAAATATCATATGACTTAGGTAGCTACAGAGCTGAGACCAGAACTCAGGTGTCAACTAGTTTGGGATTTTTTGTGGTATAATCCCTACATCTCCATAAAAGAGTCTTGATCCCCATCCATTTAGGGCACTGATTCCCCAACTTTCCTGATATTCAGAATCAGTTTGATGCTTTTTAAAAACATTATTTCTTAAAACCCACAGCAGATTACTGAAACATAGTCTCTGACACTGGGTCAAAAGAACCTGTATTTTTAAAAGGTACTCCAATAAAAATTTTTTTAAAGAAAAAAAAGATGCCCCAGGTACATCTGATGTTTAGTCAGACTTGGAAACTGTTGCTCCTGGCTTTGTTCACTGTAAACTGTGCTCCAAATTCTCCAGGTTGCAGTGTTTGTTTTTCCTCTCTCAGACTCTTACCCGAATGAACTTTTCTTTCTTCCTAGTGGATAAGGCAACATTTATGGTTGGTAGCTACGGGCCTCGGCCAGAGGAGTATGAGTTCCTGACTCCAACTGAGGAGGCTCCCAAGGGCATGCTGGCCCGAGGCACTTACCACAACAAGTCCTTCTTCACCGATGACGACAAGCATGACCACCTCACCTGGGAGTGGAACCTGTCCATTAAGAAGGAGTGGACAGAATGAGTCTGCCTGCCCATCCCTTTCCTTACCCATGCCCCGTGGAAGAATCCTCTCAGTCGGTTCACCACCCTGTCCCTCCTCCCTGTTCACAGCTGGGTCCCTTCTCCAATGCTCCTCACATTCTCTTGTTGATGCATCTTATCCCACATTGTCTCTCAAAGTGGTCTCTAGCACAAGATGCTTAAAACCCAGGCTTAATCCTGCCCGCTGCCTCTGATCCCCCACCATGGCCAGATCTTTGAAGTTCGCCAACTCAATACACAATCATTTAATATTTTCTCCTCTTATTTCCATTTGAGCAACTAGAGACCAGGAAATGGGCAAACTATCACTAACAGTCCTTTTGCCTTGGGTTCCAGTAGCTCATTCCCATGCCTAGATTCTTCTGTGGTTGCTGCTGGCTCAATGAAGGTCCCTAATCATATTCCCTGTCAGTTGGGGTTCTTCTTTTCTGGGAGACACTGTAAACAGCACAAGAGAGTAAATAAAACAGTTGTACAATCCGACTGAGACCCTCATTTACCTGCTTTCTTCCTTCGAACAGATATGGTAATTGGATGGTTCACATTCACAAGTTTCCTCAGGGGGCTGGTGGTGGGGCACAGGAGAGGAGGTATCTACATCAGTGGGAACAGTTTGATCCCTTTGTTCCAGTGTGATGGGCAATGAACATTCAGAATATGAACGGTAGAAAAATCTCAACTTATTTTATTTTATAGTATTATCATATGTAAGTTTCTTCTAAGCTTGAGACCTGTATGTCCCACTGCCTGTGGGAATCTCTTGGATTTCGGCAAACATCTGTGGGCCAAAGCAGACACTGTTTCTCTCCTGCTGAAGATTTTTCAATGGATTTCCATCACCTACAAAATAAAACTGAAGCTCCTGCGCTTAGTGTATAAGGCCCCCTGCGATCTGGCCCCAGCACGCCTTCCTGTCCATATTTACCATTCCCTTCCCTTCGTAATACTCAATTACTAATAAAGCTCTCACATGTGACATTAGCATCTCTGGGCTTTGGCTTTTCACACGAAACTCTCCACCTTTGTTACCTGGTGATATTTTATTTACCCAGGCCCCTACTTAGGCATCCCTTGCAGGAAGAAAGCCTTTACTGAACCTCACCATTGGCCTGAATGCCCTTAGGCTGTACTCTCACAGCACCCTATGAGTTTCTCAATTTTTTTACCACCTTCCTTTTTATGTTTCAGTGATCTGTTATTTGTCCATCTCTCACTTTAACAATCTAAGCTGGGAGAGAGGCTGGATCAGATCATAGTTAACTTTTTATTCCTAGTGCTTAGGTCAATACCTAGCATAGAATATATTTTTTTTATTTAAATCAACTGACCTGACTTTCTTCTGGTTGGTTATGTTCTGAGGCCCTGTCACTGAACTTGGTCTTTTATCTCAGAAGTTGAAGGTCCCCCTAGAGCCAGCTGCAAAGTTCCCAGAGCACTAATAACACCACAGCCAATTAACCACAGAGCAGGCTGCCCCGCGTCAGTATCCCAAAACACCACGTCCAGGGCTCCGAGCAGGAGCAGGAGAACAATGGAAGCCGCCCGGTCCAGATGCCTGTTTCTGTTACTGCTCTTCACCTGCGAGCTGTCCCCAGAGGTTGCTGCAGAAGTTCAGGAATCCTCAGGTAAAAGAAAAAAGCACTTGGGTGACCACAGGGTGAAAGCTTTGTTAGGAGAAGGGAAGGGAACACGGGAGTACTCTGGGTACTTTCCTCCAAACCCAGAAAACTTTCCAGGAAATGCCAGTTAAAGACCTGTGTTGCCTAGTGGAGAAGAGGGAAGTCTGCCTTTATCCTTCAGAGAGAGGCCACCAGGTGGGGTCATCTTCCACGTTAGTGGAAAAATAAAGCCTTGGAATGGTAACCGCACCCCTAGATCTCCTTGACCTTGGTATTAAGAGAAAAAGTAGAGATGCCCTCATTATTTAGAGCTGCCGCTTCTCTGCTCGGTACCCAAACACCTTCTGCCTCTCTCTGACTCTCTGTCTCTGTCTAGATGGTGCCGGTGGCTCCCAGGAAGCTGTGTGGCTCACAGACGTCCCAGCTGCCATGGAATTCATCACTGCTGCTGAGGTGGCTGTCATAGGCTTCTTCCAGGTTTGTCCAGATACTCCACTTTCTATTCCCCCAGAGAACCAGAAATGGTCTACCTCAGGGAGCCAGCACAGTCACCTGCTGGCCAGGTGACATGCATTAGAGGCCAAAGGGCACAGAGTCTGCTTTCAGCTGGTCAGTCGAGATCTCTCAATTTCTAGACATTCCCAGTCTCTCTGAATTATCTTTCTTATACTTGCTTCAAGATTTCAGAGGCTGCCGACTGGGTCTCCTCATCTACGGATGATATAAGCTTAAGTCAATATCTGGATTGCTGAGGCAGGGGCTGGAATAAACCCAAATTCTATCGTCCAGACACACATTAGTCAATAGTTATTTCTGTCTAAAACCTTACCAAATGGGTAGCCCCTCCTTCTTCTTTCTCTTTGTCTGCTCTGATATGTTGAAAAAAGATGGCATTTTGTATATTAAAAGTATTAGCCTCCATCTTCCAGAATGGCTGCCTGGCTAATAAAAGGAGCCGTAAATGAGAGAGCATCCTTCCAGCCTCTTTATCTTTCTCTGGAGACAACATCCGGGGATTCTCACAGCTGATCAAGCCCCGACTCTCTCCTTGCAAACCTTCTTGTCTGTTTCCATTGATTAATTCCATTCACCATCACCCTGTCAATTCTGTACACACAGTCAGAAGTAGCTGCGATGAGATGGAAGAGGGGGAAGGAAGACAAGGGAGCACATTTTTTAGTGATGAGCGATCTCTAAACAAAAACAGCCGCCCTCAGGAAGGCAAGGGGTGGCAAGAAAGTGGAATTAGAATGCAATAACATAAACAGCCACCAGATGCCGCCACTAGATCCCTGAGCAAGTCCATTCTAAGGAGCAGAACACAAAAAGAGAAAGCCTAGATCGACAAGTGTTCATAGCCTCAAATGAACTCCACACACCCTTTCAGATGAACTCCTTCCGCTTGACCCCAGATGCAAGTGGCCTTGCAGCTTCTTTTCTCTTTAGACATTTCCTCCTTTAGCCCAGAGAGGTGTCAGGGAAGAATACATTCACTCCCAATTATTGCCTGGAGCTGGTGCCGGCTAAGTTCCCGTGATAGCAGGGAAAATGATGCCAGCTTGCTGCAGAAGGACTGGAATCATCACTCAGAAGTGACTTCCCTGTTCCCAACTGCCACCTGGGTTCCAGAGTTACAGCAACACATGAACAGTATCTTCATGGACAATAGCTCACAGTGGAAGGAGCAGGACTATTCTTCCATGTCCTGCACAAACCTTTGTTAATAAAACTTCTAAGCTTCCATTTTAAATTTCTTTTTTTTAAAGGTGTCCTTTTTGGTGAAGAAGATTGGCCCTGAGCTAACATCTGTTGCTGATCTTCCTGTTTTTAATTTTTTTCCTCCCCAAAACCCCAGTACATAGTTGTATGTCCTCGTTGTAAGTCCTTCTAGTTCTTCTATGTAGGATGTCACCACAGCATGGCTTGATGAGCAGTGTGTATGTCCGCACACACGGGATCCAAATCGGGGAACTCTGGGCCACAGAGGTGGAGTGCACAAAATTACCACTATGCCAGGGGCCAGCCCCTATTTTAATTTCTTTATTCTTTTAATTTTTTTACTGTTTATTCTTTTCTTGGCCCTTTTGACAGCACCTATTTTTTACTTTTGCATTTCTTCTTTCCTCCCTAAGTTGTTCCCAAAACATTTGCCTCCTGGGCTATATTAATGATGATGCAGCCCAACTCTGCAGGCCTCTATGATTTTGAGGTTCCCCTCAGCTATTAATAAACTTCAAGTTCTATGGTAAGGAGTGCTAGGCTTAGCCACAATTTTCTAGTTACCTATTAACCCACCCAGCCTGGAAAATTCAACAATGCCATTGCAAATTTAGCCTGTGTTCTCAGCAGTAAATATTTCACTGGATAATAAATCAAGTCTATGATTTCTGATATGAGTGAGCACATTTCTATTCTCTATTCTGTTTCTATGTGTCTCTCATCTAAAATAACTTCTGTGGGGTTTTTTTTTCCTCTTGTTTTTAGGATTTAGAAATACCAGCAGTGTCCATATTCCGTAGTATGGTGCAAGATTTCCAAGACGTGTCATTTGGAATCAGCACTGATTCTGAGGTTCTGGCTCACTACAACGTCACTGGGAATGCCATTTTCCTCTTTCGGCTGGTGAGTTAGGTGGGCAGCTCAAGGCTTCTCCCAGTTGTTCCTTAGGTTGTGGATTCACAAACTTGTGAGACTAGAAAAGAGTCTATGTCGTTAACACTAATGATGATGCCAGAGTCAGGGACAATGATGGCAAGGATGACGGCTCAGCTCAAGCTTCCCAAACAGATACTGTCATGAAATGGGAAGAGGACTGAACTGAGAATCAGGAGACGAGATTTGTAGCACTGCTTTGTCACTTACCAGCCATGTGACTTGGGCAGGTCACTTAACATTTTTCAGCTTCAATTCTTTCACCTATAAAATAAAAAGATTTGACCATTTCATTCTAAGGTCATTTTGAGCTCTAAAATTTTATATTTTTATATCTTTGGGAGTTCACTTACATTTATCAAGCATAGATTAAACAACTACTGTCTGCCTTATGCAAGATATTGATAATAAAAATATAAGTATATTCTCCTCTCTCATAGCTTTTAAAATATAGCAGAGATTGTAAACATAATCTACAAGTATCTATAATACAAAGAGCATCACTATGGATAAAGTATTATAAGGGTTTAAAGGATAAAGGCAGTGTAGGAATTCTGATAAAAAAGTTGATGAAGGAGACAACTGAACTGGGATTTAAAGGACAGACAAAATTTGGGCAAAGTGGAGGAGAATTCATGGCCAAGGTGGGAAAAAAAATTAAACTTAGGAAAGAGTGATCAGGCCTATTTGACTGGATCTCAGGGTACATGTTTTGGGGAAATGAATATAAAACAGAAAAGCTTGATTGGAAGCATATTGTGGAGAAATTTGAATACCAGCTTAATGGGTTTGCACTTAATTTAGTTGACACTGGAAAACCCCTAAAGCCTTTACACCCGGGGAGTAACATGAACAGGAATGTGTTTTAGCAAGATTATTTGGCAGCAATGGGTAAGATGTATTGTTAGGCAAAAAGACAAGAGTAAAGAGAACTTTTGTTAGGCTGACAAAACAGATCATGTACTAAGAGTCTGTAGCAGAAAGAGAGCAATAGAAAGTGAAGAAAGGCAGGTCCTGCAAGGATATCAAAACTACGGAAAGGAGGCCAAGTTTCAAGCGAGGGTAACTAGGAATAGTGAGGGCACATACAGAAAGAGGGATTTACGGTGATTTCGTCAGTTGTTGAGCTTTTATTGTTGGTGGAATATCAAGGTAAAGATGACCAAAGTCCACTGGAAATGAGAAACTAAGCAAGAGATAAAGTTTGAAGATTTCTGGACTGAATGTCCTTCCTCTTCTAGCCTCCAACCTCTCTATCTCGTTCACTTCTCATCCAAACCTCTTTTAAATGTGCTCTATATTCAGTGTCTCCAACTCTCTTTAAGCTCTTAAATGCACTGCTATCTAGTTTATGCTCCATCAGTCCATTAAAACTGCTGCCATCCCGGTCAGCATGGCTTCCGTATTTCCAAATCCAATGAACGCACATTAGGTCTTATTTTACCAGACGTTCCTGCCATATTTGACACTGTTGACCACTCTTTTCTCTTTAATATTCTCTCTTTCCTTGACCTCGAGCAGCCTTCGACTCCTGGCCCTCCTCTTCTTTTCTTAGTCTCCGTGAGACCTTCTCTTCCTCCATCTACACTACTGCCTGACCCAATGCTCTTCTCAATCTAGGTTATAGAATCCATGCTCAATGGAGGCAGAGACTGTTCGTTCACTACTTCAACCACAAAGACTGAAAAAGTGGTGCCTGTCAGGGGCTTGCCCTGTGGCCTAGTGGTTAAATTCAGCACACTCTACTCTGGCTGCCTGGGTTTGGTTCCCAGGTGCCAACCTGCACCACTCATCAGTGTCCATGCTGTGGCAGCAACCCACTTACAAAATAGAGGAAGGTTGATACAGCTGTTAGCTCAGGGTGAATCATCCTCAGCAAAAGAAAAAAAAAAGTGCCTGCCATGTAGTGGGTGCTCGTTAAGTGTTTGTTGAATAAATGAATATGTAAATGAATGAATGAATTAATTAATTAATGTGTAATCCTTAGGTAATATAATTCTTTCTCATATTTGACTATTATCTGTTGCTGAGGATTTGGAATGTTTTACCTCTAGCTTCGACCCCTCTCATGATTCAAATGCTTGCTGGATATAACTCTTTGGATACTCTCAAAAGCGCTACAATCTTAACATGCTCAAAACTGAATTTATCATCTGCACCTACTGAATCATGTACTATTCTTGAATCATGAATAGTGTATCGTTCAATAAAATGATACACTATTTTATCGAATGACTATGTTCATTCAGTCTGTAATTTTTGCCAATTGTACTCTATCTTATTGAACCTATATTTTCCTCCACTCTTTCTACTTCATTTCTCATTTAGACTCAGCATCTTTGGCATAAACAATTTCAAAAGCTTCTTAATTGATCTCCCTTTACTACTTCATATCCAATTTCTAGATTGGTATCAAAATGATGGATTTAAAATGGAAATTTGACCATGGCACTCCTTTCTTAAAAATTCTTCAATATTCCCCATTTCTTACAAGATCAAAAGGATGATATTTAAACATATAGTGTTTTATGACCTGGCAACTACCTGCTTTTCTATTCCCTTTTCCAGCACACTCTCATCCTGGGCTTTAAACACTCAATACCCAACTATACACGGTGTGATGGTACAATTCCATGATTTCACATAGGCTATTCCTCTGCCTAGAAAGCCACCACCCCTACTGCCCCCTATCACTTAGCCTCACCCAGCTAAGTCCTCCTCATACTCCAGTGAATCAGTTCAGGCATCTTATCCTTCGCAAAGCTTCCCTGGAATCTCCAAATTGGCCCCATTTTCCCTCTAGACTTCCTTATCTCTATTTTCATTTACCACTTTATAGTGCACGGCATGTATTTATGCAGCTGTCTCACCTCTTACCCAGTTAGACCACGAGCTATTCAAAGGGAGGAACCATGACTTATTTATCTTTGTATTCCAAAGGTCAACAATATACCTCAGGTACCTAGAAGACACTCAGAAAGTCTTTGAGGAACTGACTCACCTCCAAGAGTCTGTCTGAGGGCGCATGAGTCCCTTCGGCAATCTTTCCCCCACCCGGACAGCAGTTGCAGGTTTGCATTTTTACCATTGTGAAACAGGAATAAAGCAAGCCCTTCTGTGAAAAGCTTTGGTAAGAAAGCTATGGAAGGTTAAGCTAATGTCTTTTATGTTACAGTCCAACCATTGGCAGTAACCCTTCAATACAAACATTCGAATCAGCTCCAGCTCCACAAGAACCTCTGCCCGAGTCTGTTGTTTGTGAATCTCACGAAGGTGTGATTTAAAAGTCTTGGTACGACCAAGATACACATGTGGGGAAGAAAAACAAGTGCTGGCGCTTCCAATGTCTCGGCCTGCTTTACAGCCTCTAATGGGCTCATTAGCTTTGCTTACAACTGATTCTTTATAAAGCCCCGTTGATGACTTCCCAGAGCTGTTCGCTGTCCTTTAGCATCTGTTTTTTGTTTACCACTAAAAGAGAGACCCACTCTGACTGAACTCTTGGGACCTCTGGGGAGAAGATTATTGAGGAGCCTTACCGAAAACAAACACACTGGTTCCTGCCCCACTCCTGGTCTGGGGAGGCTCAGCTTTTCGATAAATATTTTTTTCTCAGATTACACTTTGAAAAGTTGAGTCCATATTTGAATAGGATTATTATTCAGGAGTTTGGGGTAACTTTTTTTAAAGAGAGCATCAACCAAGATTATTCTTTTTTACATTGGGAAACTTGAGCCTTTTGCAAATTTTTTGTACCTACTTTCATCTTAGATCTAGTTTCTTCTGTTTGTTTTAGTGCCTAATTTATGATAAGCACTCTGCTAGGTATTTTCCTATGTTCTACCATTTAATTCTCACGAGAATCTGATTAAATCATTATTATCATCCCTGTCTTATCAATAAGAAAACTAAAGTTCTATGAGATCAATTTGGTTTCCCAAAGTCTCACAACTATAAAGTAACAGATACTTGCTTCACACCAGCATTGCTGACCCTGAAGCATCCATTTCTTACTGTACTATAGTGACTCCCTAAGATGGTTAACCCGGAAGAAAACCTTTGTTTTACTGCTAGATTTTATCTACTCTAATGCCGTTCTTCTAAAGCCTTTTTTTTTTTTTTTCCAATCACTATCTCCTAAACCATTTCTCTATGCCCCTGGCACTATTTAATCAAACTCCAAGATTATTTCCCAAGGTTTAATCTAAGCACTACATAATTTGGCAAAGACATTTCAGAATTTAGATGTATAGAAATTTCAATTGTAAGAACATATTTAGAGATAAGCTGAAATAATGATAAGTGAAGAAATAATAAGACTATAGTGAGCTGACATTACCAAATGCTTGAAACGCTGGAGCAGTAAGAGGCCAGCAAATCATTCACATCATTCTCCAAAAATAGTGCAAGCCGACTATATAAACGTTATCAGGAAGAATTTAAGTAAAATGGAATAATAATAAGTTGTGTATGACGACCTGTCAGTTTGAGGATACAGGTTGTCTTTTGTGAGACAGAGGAAGACCCTCCACACTCCCCAACAGGGCTCTTATTGTTGCCCTCATAGAGATACAACCCTGGGTCGAATAAGCCATGAAACTACCCTAAAATGGAATTTCAGATATTATGTGAATGCTTACCCTGCTTTGGGTATTCTCAATCACTTCTATTTTAAGAAACGTAAGGATCCTAACTTTGACCCAATGGGATAGTAATGGAAACACAGTAGAGGCATTCTTGCATCCATTTGACAGATCTTTGTGGCATTCCTATTATAAGAAATGCACATTGCCAAACAAAGAGAATCGGAAGGAACTAGTGCAAAAAAATAAACTGATAAGAAATGCAAGAAGTAAGATGTGTCAAATTATTAAATATTTTTTCTAAAGTACATATTTGTCAAAGATATGGTAAGCTATGCAGCTTATGAAAACAAACCTGGGGCATGAGGGCACTTGTTTAACAGATGATTTCTCTGTGCTACCCAAGATATTTAATATTATAACTGCGGTGTCCACTAAGACAACTTTAACACATTTTATGAAAAGTTGGGCGGGTAATTAGAGAAGTTCCATGGAATACTGCTGAAATGCTAATGAACAGAAAAGGAGTGATTGAATCTCTTGGGATAATGTGCTATAGTGTCTTAAAACATAAAAGAAGCCACTTCTAGTCCTCTTGGGGAAACTCAAAATTACGTTTTAAAGTGGCCTCCCTTCTGGTTTACTGCTTCTGTTTTTCTTCTGGTCCTTCTTTTCTTGGGGAAAGAAATAACATGTAAAATTCTTTCCCCAAACTGAAAAAATACATAAAAATTTTTTTTCCCAACTCTTTGTTCCAGGGTCAGATTTTCTTTCCAGTGAGTTATGCAAATAATTCCTTTTACAGAAAGGAGATATCCTCTTCAAATGTTGTTTCCAGGAATCCTACACATGACTGTTCCAGAGTTTATTAGTTTAAGAAATAGTGAAATAATCAGGCATGTTTTGTTAAAAGAAGCTCCACAAACTGGAGAGACTTTAGGAGGGTGGTTTTATGAAAGCGCTTTGCTTCTTAAAGAATGTTATCACCACTTAACATCCTGTGCCTCCAACAGACCGCATTCCTTAAGTCCAGAAACACCTGGAGTCAGTGGTGTTTCCTGTTCCCCCTGTTCTGGGAAATGTGAGGGACTGCCTGGAACAGAGAGCAGAGTGGGAGGGGGCCCCTGGCCAGAGCACAGCTATGTCTGCGGAGGAGCAGTGCCAGGCTTGGGAGTTCCTAGAAAAATAATCAGGAAGTATTTAGACGTATTAAATATTAAAAGGGCCCTGATTGCGATTATAATAGTGATGATTTTGATGGTTGCAATTAACAAAGCCTTAAGTATGAAGGAGACATGCCAGCTGGCCAAGGCAGGACTTCAGCAGCAGTAAAGATCCTGTGCGCTCATTGTCTGTCTCTCCTCACTCTTCCTGGCTTGGAGAGGAGGATGGTAGAAGTGGGGGCAAGGACTCCACCCAAGATGATATTTTCTCTTGCTTTTATATTTCTGCCCCAAGCTCTCTACTCAGAACCTTGTGAATTTTAAAACAATTGAATATAGGAAGGGAGTTCACATTTTAAAATATCCTGTGGTTTTTATGAATTTTTTTCAAAATTCTTTTTTGGAAATACAAACATTTTCTGCACATCTAGATTTATTTCATAAATTTGAGTTGTGAAAAACAGTTCATAAAATAAAGTGATTAAATTGCTATCTGAGTGCATGTCAACATTTCCGTGCCTCAGTGCCTAACATATAGAAGGCAATCAACAAATAATTCATAAACAAATGGATTATAAAAGAATAACCACATATATTCAGAATTAATATAATTAACCATAAAGAGCGCAATGGGCTTTTTAGAGGTTCATATTGCTTTTAATTAACCCAATGGGGGACCATCTTGAACAACAGAAGTGAAAAATAGAAAATGGGAGTCATCATGGAGATGACAATAATGAACAATTTTGGATTCTTACTGTTTAGCAACTTTAATTTACCTCTGCCTGAATTCCCTCCTGCAGAAACTAAAATGAGACCTACCTCTGACTTTGCTGGGCAGACTGAGAGAAAGTATCTTGGAGGTAAAAGGATGGCACTAATCCAAGGCAAGATCTGATTGGGGAGGATCTATATGAGATAGCAGTTGTGAGGGGAAAGGGTTAAGGAGATGTCCAAGGGGGGGGTGGCCCAAAGATCTCAATAGTGATCCAAATTGTTTTAGGAAACAGAGAAAATTGTTCAGGACCTAGCCCTGATAATTTTATCTGCAGGCATAATTGCTATGGGTGATGGGAGCTTTATCTTGTGTCTTTATGGGCACAGGTAGATTGGAGGAGGGGAGTGGGAAGTCCTGGGAACGATGATTGGCGGTATGAAATTCTATCTTTTAATATATCTAAATATGGTGGAAAAGTTGTTCTAAAATGCAAATCTGGGATAACGGACTGCGTAACTAGACAATCCCTTCCATCAAAGATGATTTTTTAAAGCCTGGGCAAAAAGAAAAAGATAAGAATAAGGCATGGGAGAACTAGCAAGAGAGGGGAACATGTCTAGACTAAGATTTAAAAGAAGACGGAAACCGAAAAAGAGGAACCCTGTATTGGGCCTGCTTTTCCTCTGGGAGGCCTAGCCAGTCCTCGAAGAAGCAGTCAAGAGGCTGAGAGGTTTATTAGCATTTTTGAGACCCTCAAAGAGCCAGAAAAGTAAACGTTGGAGTCCAGGGCCCACAAGAGGAAATAGGAGGCAGATCTGGTAAACACTCTTTGCCCCACTTAGGACCCTCAAGATAAGAGTGAACCCTAACTAGATCAGTAGATCAGTCCTCCCAAGGGCTGCAGCACAGATTCAAATCACCTCAGTCCTTGAAATTGGATTAGGATGCTCCCATATGAATATCTAAATACACACATGCATATACACACACACACACCGCATCCATATGTAATTATGTATCTATGTAGCATATATAATCTATCCTCCACCATGCCATAGCATAACAGCTAAAACCCAAAGTAAAAGGGAAATATCTTAAATCAGAGAAAAAAGATTACCCTCAAAGTAATCTCAAAGGGGTAATATTAAAGATTCACAGTTGACTTCTAAATAGAAAGAGTGAAAGGCAGAATGTAAAGAATTATATCTTTCAAACACTGGAAGAAAATAACTGTCAACTTAGAATGCTACCCCCAGCAAAACTAGCCTTCAAAAATAAAGGTGAAACAAAGATGTTTTAAACAGCCAAACTGAGAGTCTATGTCACCCAACAGATCTAATTCATACTAAAGGAAATACTAAAAGGTGTTCTCTAGGCAGAGGGGAAAAAAAGCCCAGATAGAAGCTCAAAAATGCAGGAAGAAATGAAGAGAACCTTAAATGTAAATATGTGCATAAATGTAAATGTGTGTTGACTATATAACAATAATAATAATGTCTTCTGAGATTTAGAATTAAGACACAGGACAATAATCGCCTGTGAGTCTTGAGTGTGGAGCCAGGGGATGCAATTGGAAGGAAGTGACCTGTATTAGTATATTCTAGTATCTGCAATGGCCAAGAAGGATAAAACTGCCGATTAATATCAGATTCTGATAAGTAAAGAATGCATGTTGTGTCATGCATGCTGGTAATCCCTAAGAGAATAATTACAGCCTATGTAAGTTCTAAACCAATAAAGGGAAAGAAGGAATAAAATAAAGTGCTCTTTCAATTCAAAGTAGGCCAGAAGTGAATGAAAATGGGATTTGGAACAGGCAGAACCAAAGGAAAATACGTATTTAATTACATACACTAGCAAATACATTATATAAAAATAATCCAATTGAAAGACAATCTGACTGGATGAAATAATATGATTACATACTTTTTACAAGGAATACGTCATTTTAAAACATAGGGACTCATGTAAAACATAAAGATAGGTTACAAGGATAGAGATATACCAAGCAAACACTGCCAAAAAAAAAAACTAATAGAAGCATATTAACAGTAAACAAAGTAGAATTTTAGGCAGTAAGCATCGCTAGAGGTTAAGAATGATATTTTATAAAGATAAAAATTTCAATTTGTCCAGAAGATTTAATGGTTTTAAATTTGCATTTACCTAAAACATGGCCAGAGAATATATATGCAGAAACTGACAGAATTGTAAGAGAAACTGGTTAAATCCACAATCATGGTGCGAAATTTTAATATTTCTCTCTCGCTAGAATAAACTGGTTTTAAAAAATCATTAAGAATATAGACAATTTGAACTATAAAATTAATGAAGTGACCTGATTGGCATGTACAGAATCCTGTATTCAAATATTGTAGAATATACATAATTTTAAGGACACGTGTAATATACATTAGCCCCCACTAATCAGTAGTTTTGCTTTCTGTAGTCTCAGTTACCCTTGGTCAACCACAGTCCGAAAATATTAAATGGAAAATACTGGAAATAAATAATTCATAAGTTTTAAATTGTTTGCCATTCTGAGTAACATGATGAAATCTCCTGTCATCCAGCTCCCTCCTGCCAGGGCCATAAATCATCCCTTTGTCCAGTGTATCCACACTGTGCACGCTCCCTGCCAGTTAGTCACTTAGTAGCTGGCTGGGTTATCAGATCAACTGTTGTGATATTGCAGTGCTTGAGTTCAAGTAACCCTTATTTTACTTAATAATGGCCCCAAAGTAGAGATGCTGGCAATTCCAACGTGCCAAAGAGAAGCTGTAAAGTGCTTCCTTTAAGTGAAAAAGTGAAAGTTCTCAACTTAATAAGGAAAGAAAACAAAATCTTTATGCTGAGGTTGCTAGGACCTACAGTAACTTTTGCTACAGTATAATGTTATAATTGTTCTATTTTATTACTAGTTATTGTTGTTAATCTCTCACTGTGCCTAGTTTATAAGTTAAACTTTATCATATGTATGTATGTATGGTAAAAACATAGGCTATATAGGGTTTTGTACTATCCACCATGGGTCTTGGAATATACCCTCAATGGATAAAGGGGACTACTCTATATGGAAGTTAACATGTGATGTAAATAAAATGTAGAAATTAAGCAATAAATCAATAATAAGAATATAACCAGAAAATCTTACATTTTACAATTAAGAAATACACTTCTAAATAACTAATAGGTTAGAGAAGAAATAACAGAAATTAGAAGACGTTTTAAACTGAATGATAATAAAATCTACATATAAAATTTGGGGATGCATTTATAGCCTACACATTTCTAAGAGGGAAATGTGTAGATCTTAATGTACATTTTAGAAAAGAGTAATCCTAAAGATCAAGGATCTAAGCATCCATGTAAGAAGTAAGAAAAACAAGTTTTATGTGGGTTTTAGATATATTCGTGAAAGTCAAAATAATGTTTCTAGGGGATAACATAAAAGAATATCTTCATGACCTTGGTGTAGTCAAAGATTTTTTTAAAAACAAAACAAAAACACACACTAACTATAAAGAAAGATTGAAAACCTCAACTACTTTGAAATTACCTTCTGTTTATGAGCAGTGACCATTAAAAGGGAAGGCCCCAGTGAGAGAGAAGATATGCAATATAGAGCTAACAAAGGGCCTGTACCAGAATATATAAAAACATCTGCAAATCAGCAAGAAAAAGACAGACAACTCAACAGAATAAGCGACTTGAACAGAAACTTCCTGTAAGAGGATATACAAGTGGTTAATCAAGGAAATGCAATTAAAACCCCAATGAGATACTACCACATGTTCACAAAAACAAGTAAATTCAGAAAGGCTGATAATACCAAGTGCTGACAAGAATGTGGAGCAATAGAACTTTTTGAAACAATTCAGGTGCAAGTGTAAGCAATTATCCATTTTGGAAAATAGCTTGGTATTTTCTGCTAGTGGAAAATACACATACTCTATAATCAAAAATCCCAATCCTAGATATATGCTCAACAGATAAGAGGCATATTTATACCAAGAGACGTGAACAAGAGTGTTCATTGCAGCATTATTTTAATAACTGGAAACTGGAAACAACCTAAATATTCATCAACAGGAAAATGAATAAATAAATTTTGCACATTTCTACAATGGAATATTATACAGCAAGGAAAATGAGCAAACTCCAGCTACATGCAATAACATATGTGACACAAACAAAATGTTAAGCGAAAGAAATGAGGTACACATACAAAAAACATACTTCTTTTCCATTTACATAATGTTTTTTAAAAAGATTAAACTATAGCATTAAGAGATGCATCTTTAAGTGGTAAAGCTATAAAGGAAAGGATGAAAATGGTTATCATAAAAGTCAGGATAATAGTTACTTTTGGAACAAATGGATGGATTATTGATTAGAAGGGAGTACAGAGGGCTTCAAGTTTTCTGGCAAAATTCTCTTTCTTTACTCAAGTGGTAGCTCCTCAGTTGTTTGCTGTGTAATAATATACTGTTTTACATTTTCCGTTTTGTGCTTTTCTCTATATGTACCTTTTATTTCACATTAAAAGGGTTCACAAATAAAACATAAAACTGACCATGGAAATGTCTTCCCTTGCCTTCAGATTAGAGTTTAGTCTTCTTACCCTGGCTACCCCACTGACCTGTCTCCTTCCTCCCTGCACTTGGCATCTACTGCTATAGTCTCAGTAAACTAACTGCAGCTTCCAGAACATGGCATCTCACATCTTTTGGCCTTTTGGGAATACCGTTCCTTACTTAAAATTCCCTCCCCATCCTCATTCATCTCACCAAATCTTAGCCATTTTTCCGGAGCTACCTCTTCCTGGAAGCTTTTCTGCTCGTCCTTGTGGGACATACAGGACTGTGACTCCCCTGTGATGACATTCGCCACACGTGGGACATTTCTGTCCACTTCTCTGTATCCCTCAGGACAGTGTGTTCCTCAAAGGCAGGGAACATTTCCTACGTAGTTTTCCATCTTTGGAGCTTTAGATAGTGCCTGACGTGGTAAGTGGTCCAGAAACATTTATCAATGAATGAATTAAGACAGAACAGTAATAATTTTATCCTTTTTGTTACCCAGGTGGATAACAAGCAACTGGATTTAAAGAACGAAGACATCGAAAACATTGATGCCACCAAATTAAGCCTTTTCATTGAGACCAACAATCTCCACTTGGTGACAGAGTACAACGATGTGGTAAAAAATAGTCCCTGTCTCCAGCTCCTTCAGTCCCCACGCCAGGGAGGGTACTTTTCATAGCAGAGATCCTTCTGTCCAGGAGTTCGAGTCCTTTGACCAATAATAACAGTAACCACCTTTAACTGAACACCGAGTTGTTTATGTTGCCATCCTTCCTACAACCCTTTATCATTGATAGACTTGGCCCTACCCAACAAAGAAACAGAATCAGAAAAGTTAAATGACGTATCACACGACTAGTAAGAAAGAGCCAGAATGCATAGTTAAGGTGACTGACTCAAAAACTTCTGAGTGTTACAGCCTGAGAGTGTTCCGTGAAGGCAACTCTGATCCAAGCAACTCTCTAGACCTTGCTTCTCAAATAAGATTGCAATCCACACCAAAGGTCCATTTTTTACATAAAGCGTTGGTGACCAATACTTTTGTAAAATAGAATAAAAGTCAATTAACAGACAAATGAAATTTTGAAAAATAAAACCCACTGTTCACATATTTGGATTTCTATGTAACGTAAAATTTCTCTATGTTTTAAATACTTATTCCCATTTTCTGCATCTACCCCCTTATGGACTAGTATCTAATGGATCCTGGTCTGGCACCACCTGCACGTGCCTAGACTCTCATGCTGCCTCAGCTCCCTTTTAGGCTTGTCTTCCTTTGATGTTGCATGCTGCATGCAACCTGGAGGAAGGTGTTGCTCCACCTGTCCTGATAATCTTCTGGCCTTCTAACATCCTACAACTTATAGAGTCACCATAGTTCCTGCCTTTTATTTTCCATGACATAGATCAGAGTGACAGAGTATTAATTTCCAGTGATCTACATCAGCTCAGAAATGCTGTGCATTCTCTAATGACAGGACTTTACAGGCA
This sequence comes from Equus quagga, assembly GCF_021613505.1. Lineage (NCBI taxonomy): Eukaryota > Metazoa > Chordata > Mammalia > Perissodactyla > Equidae > Equus > Equus quagga. The sequence goes on from NC_060267.1 coordinate 43,164,169, forward strand.
TGTCATGATTTTTAGAACTTACAAATCTCTTTCTCGTCATTTTCTCATTTAATCCTCCCACTAACTTTTTTGAGGTAGAAGAGAGAAAATTATTATGCCCGTTTTACAGAAGAGAAAATTCAAGGTCCAAGTGACTTATTCAAGATCACACAATGAGTATGTAGAAAAGCATCATTTCAGGCAGAAAATTTACCTGATGATGCGTTAGCTCATGTTGTCTATTTCCATTTTACAGGAAAGGAAATGGAAGGTCAGAAAAGTGAAATAACTTCCTCAAGGCCATATGACTAGTAATTTGAGCTTCAGAGACATCTGTATCCACTGGTCCCTGCTTTTTTCATGAATGTTCTGTCTGACAGTCCTGTGGTTTTTCCATTGCCCCACACAGCCTTCAGTAGAAAACACGCCTTTTCCTGTTGACTAAATTCCTGTCCACCTCTCACATCATGTTTGTCTCTGTGGAGCAGTGACTCCATTTCCACTTTTGCTAAGATTCCAAACACATGCACGCCGGGGGTGTTGGCAGCAAGAACCAAAAAGGCATTTTTCTCTATAGGGCTGCCAGGTGTGCATGTGGGACCAGAAAAGATGATCTTATGGTCCTTGGGTTTGTGGCTTCAGCATCCTGGGATTCTTCAGTCTAATGCAGGAGTAAGGAGTAAGGACTGGCCTTCCTGAGTTCTTATGCCTGGTCCATGTCTCATCTTACAGAACAGTGACATATTTTTTTAAGTCTCACATTAGTAGTGAAGGCAAATCACTTCAAGAAGAGATTAGGTAAGAATTTCTTTAGGGAAGCAAGTTCAACTTTTATTTTGACTTTTTCATTTGCCAAAAGTAGTATTTTTCTCATTTGAAGACCTGCCCACACCTCTATAGTTATTTCTCATCTGTTGCTGGTGCAGAGGTTTGTACCGGTAGCAATTAGGCAGAAACTCACAGATGTGTACTTGACCTGCTGTGCACTTTTAATGCCCATGCAATATGTGGCTTCAAGGTGAAAATTCAGGCTGTGTCTGTTAGGATTAAACTAATCACCTCTGCTATGCTCAATCCTTTCTGCTAAGACAATGGTACCTTTTGACTCCTTAGCTTTTATTTCTCAATTCTTCTCAAGAGTTACCCTTCATCTCTGCTCTAGGAGGGTAGATGCATGCTCTAAATTTAAGTCGCAGGATCTAGTAAAACAAGAGACAATTATTTACCATCCAATCTTCCAAATTTAAAATCTAAGAGCTGGTTTTCAACTCCAGGGAGATAGTTTTGGGAAAGAACTCACTGGGCTCTCCTTGCCTCCAGCCAATAGAGCTGGAGAATCTCTACAGAGCAGTGTGTAGCTTCCAGAAGGATCCTACCTAGTTGCCCCTCTTCCCACCATCCTAGGACTCTGCCCTCTGGTTCGTTAATCCACCGTACTCTGTCTTCCTGGGCACATACTAGTTTTACAGCAATGCTGTGTGTATTCAGAAGGGAGAGGTAAAAAGGAATGGAATTTGTTTAAAATAGAGACACTGGCAGCACTATTTAGGAAAGTGAAATGAAGGGAGCCACTGCCATAGTTTCACCCTCTTTCTCCTCTCCTCACTCGGGCTTATGACTGTCCCGCTTCCCTCCGTCATTGACAACTTCATAGGGAATCACCATCTCTAATCAGCAAAAAAGGGCCAATGCTTCTCCAGAAGAGCTTACCTTATTCCTGACGGGGGGCAGACTGGTTCAACTATGCTTGTGGTTGGATTGGTTTAGATGGGGTTTTGCAATCAGCTGTGTACGAGGCAGTACACCCCGCTGGTTAAGAGCACAGACTCTGGATCCAAAGTGCTTGGTGTAATTCCAAGTCCACCACTTTGTGACTTTGGGGAGTTGCTTAATTATCTGTGCCTTAATTTCCTCATTTAAAAAGCTGGGACCTTGGGGCCACCCAGTGGCATAGTGGTTAAGTTCACATGCTTCACTTTGGTGACCTGGGGTTCCCTGGTTTTGATCCGCGGTACAGACCTACACACAGCTTATGAAGCCATGCTGTGGCATGTGTCCCACATATAAAATAAAGGAGAACAGGCACAGATGTTAGCTCAGGGCCAGTCTTTCTCAGCAAAAATAGAAGGATTGGCAGTGGATGTTGTCTCAGGGCTAATCTTCCTCCAAAAAAGAAAAAAAAAAAGCTGAGATTTTGAGGATTAAATTAATTCTTACATATAAAGACCTCAAAATAATGCCTGGTACACAGCAAGCACTTAGTAGGTATGCGCTACTAATATGCGGCCAAAGGCCACATTTCAAGAGTATATGACTGCACTTGCAACACAAAGAGGGATTGAAATAAGTAACTAATGTGTTACATGTTACATTAGTTGTCTATTGATGCCTAACAGATTACATCAAAGCTTAACAATTTAAAACCATAAACATTGATTATCTCATCCAGTTTCTGTGGGTCAACAATTTGGGAGTGGGTAGGTTATGTGCTTCTGATCTTGGGTCTCTTGTGAGCTTGCAGTCATTGGTCAGGGCTGCAGTCATCTGAAGGTTTGACTGGGGCTGGAGGATCTCCTTCCAAGATGGCTCATTCACATGGCTGGCAAGTTGATGCTGGCTTTTAGTAGGAGGCTTAGTTCCTTGCCATGTGAATCTCTCCCTAGGGCTGCTTGAGTGCCCAACATTGAAGCTGGCTTTTCCCAGAGTGAGTGATATAAGAGAGAGCAAGGCAGAAGCCATGGTGTCTTTTATATTTTGATCTTGGAAGTCATGCTCTGTCATTTCTGCAATATCCCATTGGCCACTCAGCTCAGCCCTATTCACTGTGGAGAGGAAATCTACACAATTGCATGAAAACCAGAGCATGAGATTTATTGAGAGCCATCGTGTAGGCTAGTTATCATTTGTGTTAAGAACGGACAACTCTCATTACTGTTTCAGTCCACGTATTCACTGGGTTGCCACTAATGGGGTTTTTCCTCCCTCTCTCTTTCATTCTACCATAATACATTTCTACTTGCCAGACTGCGGTTGGCCTGTTTAATAGCATGATTGAGATTCATCTTCTACTGATGATGAACAAGGCCTCCCTAGAGTATGAAGAAAGCTTGCACAGATACCAGGAGGCAGCTAAGCTCTTCCAGGGGAAGGTAAGTCTGTAAGGGGAGACATCCTATTGAATACTCAGCCCCAGGACACTAGGAAAAGGAAGATGGAGCCAGGAATAAGGAAAAGTAAGAAAAACAACAAGTATGGCTAAGAGGTAACAAAGTGATAACTGGGGCATAATAAATCACATTACTCTGATTTAATATTAAAGATGTTGTATTTTGTATTATTAAAAGCCCATATTTTGTATTAATAAAGTATTATTATTATAGTGAAATCTTCCCTTAGTGGTAAGTCTATTTCTTTTTTTGTGCATTAACAGGTGGAGAGAAAATAGAGACCCAAAGATACTGAAAAATAAAAATCACCTATTAGTCACCATTTGTTTATTCCTTGTCATCATCTATTAAGGTTTTAGACCTCAGGGCTTATTTCTGACATAAAACACCAATCACGTACCTGGTGCCTATTGGATGTCCAATAAATATTTCTTTCCCTTCCCTACTTTGTGAAGTTCTGCTCAATATCACTGAAATAGTAACACTTCAACCACTTCAAGGCTGCTGCATTGAACTAGAGATCTCCTCAATGATGAGAGCTGTCTGGTAATAAAGAAATTGACTTTCTAGTGGTTGTTTCCCTAACACTCAAAGTTTTCAGTGATCCTGAATGTAGATGATCCTCTAACAAGAATATCATAAAGAAGATTTCTACTTTGGGTAAAAAATTTAATTTAAAAATATAAAATAGTTAACATTCAACAAGCGCTCGCTATGTGCTGAAAACTGTACTAGACGTATTGCATGCATCCTCTCATTTAACCTCCCCCAACAGAAGCCTATTTTTCTGATAACACTGAGTCTCAGAGAGGCTGAGTAATGTGCCCAAAGTCACACAGCTGGAAAGTACTAGAGACAAAATTCAAGACTAATTCTCCACTTCAACCATTAAGCTATACTTTCTCCCTTAGCTAGTTGCTTAAGTCTTTTCCAATTCTAATTTCTTAAAATTAAACAAACCTGATCAAAGGGATAAAATACCAAAGCAATGCTAAATAAGGAGAAGTTCATTCTAAACTGAGATTTAAATTGTGCAGCACAGACCACAAATTCAATCAGTATAAACTGCAATAATTACAAGCTATGTCTTTCTGCCCAGGACCTCAGATAGATCTTTCTGTTTCAAATTTCTCCAAATACAGATACTTTTTATTCTGGTGGACAGTGGTGTGAAGAAAAATGAGAGGGTGATAGCATTTTTCAAACTTAACGTGTCTCAGCTGCCTGCGCTGGCAATTTACCACACTGTGGATGATGAGTGGGACACGCTGCCCATTACGGAAGTTGCAGTAGAGCGTGTGCAAAACTTCTGTGATGGATTCCTAAAAGGGAAACGGTTGGTAAGTGTGAGACTACAGGTAAAGCCAATTGAGCTTTCTTCCTCTTTATGTCCCTTTTATTTCCTGTTGAGTAAGAATTCTACTGGATTTGATTAAGAGCAAAAATATATGAGGATATGGTGGTCAGAGTCAGGATGCTGGTTAGATTACAGTTATGGGAAAAGAACTACAAAAGCACTTTTGGAAAGGTCTTGCGTATTCAAAGGAGTTGAATTTTGCTTCTCAACATTCTGTTTACAGTATCAATGGGAAAGAAATCAACTTGCCTATAAAGAGTTCATGAAATAAAAATTGAAGATGGATTTACGACTTCCGGGAGTGGTTAAATAGCTCAGTTTGCTAATCTCAGAGCTCAAAAACAAGAGTGGATTCCAAGTCTAAATTTCAGTGTCATGGTGTTTTTCAGAAACAAAATCCTGAATCAGAAGAAAAGACTCCAAAGGTGGAACTCTGATTTCTCCCTGACACTTCCGCGTATTACCAAGTATCAACTTTACGCTGAATAAAAAGGGGCAACTCAAACCTCAGAGACACTAAACAACAGGATCCTCAGGCCCTCAGACACACACGCACTCAGCTGCATTTTGCTCCTTAAAATCCCATTTGATCTCTTGTCTTTTCTTTTAAACTTCCCATCCTCACGCACTATCCATCCAGTTTTCTCTTATGCATTCATACTGCACAGGCCCACGCACTATAGCACCACCATAAAATCACTGGATGGAGGATTTAAGAGAAATACTGCGAACCACTATGAAGGAGAGACTTTCCTAGAGGGAGATTGTTCTGATTCATCATTTAATATTGAATTTCTACACTGCACGTCTTACAGCATGGCTTCTGCTCTTTTAGGATTCCCTGGGGGTGGAAACTCTACTTTCCTCATAAGCACATGTTCCTCTCTCACTCAGGACCAAGAACAAAAGGATGATTTTAAACACCTTTCTGGAATTTTCTTTTTGCCAGAAGATAATTCCAAGTTTCCGAACTCAGCAGAAACAGGCCATTTTAAAACTCTGTGTTTATTTAGCATTTCTAACTCCCCCTGTAAATCAACAACCACATAATAAATAAAAAGCAACAATGTTATAGGAAAAGACTGGCATCTCTTTGCAGGCCCAACCTTTTCCAAACACCCACTTGCCCGACTAAGCAGCATGCACCTCACCTTTCGATGCCCACTGTTTAGTGTCAGGCCGTGAACCATTAATGTGTTATTGTTCACTCTGTGGGTGGGATGGGAGGTGGGTAGAGACCTTGCTGCATGAGGACTGGTGTAAATGTGGCAAAGGGGCCAGGAACCAAATTAAGCAAAAGGTTGGGGAACGGATAGGAGAAGGGGGGACTTGGCGAGGGGGCAGGTTGGGGCTGACTAGCCATGGATTATATTGCAGGTGAGGTGGGCAGCCCATGTGGGAAGGAGAGAGAGTTTGGCTGAGTGTCTCTGGCCCACAGGCTGTTACTGTCAACACACAGATGCTACATTGTTCCCAGGAGGCCCCTGGCTCAGAAGGAAAGGGCCTAAGTGCTGAAGAGCTGAAAAACCACAGTGTATACCTAAGGGCTGGTCCAAGAGAGGAACGGAGAATGAAAGGCTTAGTTATTCCTTTCTGTGGGGAAAACTCCACAGCCCCCGAGCTGGGAGTCAGCAGCTGGCAAGGACACTGTGAAAGCAGCTGTGTACGGCACGCCTCTCAGCAACATGAGACTGAGGGATTCTGAGAAGGCTATCCAGCCCATCCACAGGGCTGCAGAAAACCACCCACTCTCTTGCTTGAGGCTGAAAAATATTCCTAGGATAGGCATATCCCAGAAGTCTCCCTTTGATCCTATAAACCAGAACTCTTGACATTCACAGTCAGGAAATTCTTCTGATATCCAGCTGAGGTCATCTAGCCACACAAGCTCGTTTCTTCTTACCTACACACCATGGAAATTCTCAACAGCTGCCAATCAGCATCTCCAAATGCCGCCTTCAGCTCTTGCTGGTTGCTCTTAAGCCCCCTTATCCAGTCTTCTTTTCTCCATACTTACAATCCAGCTCTTTACCCAATTTTTTTTTTTGTTTTCAAGTCATTTGATTCACTTTATTGTTTTTCTCTCTTCCCTCTTTCTCAAGTTTCCTTCTTTCTTGCTTAAAATAGTGGGATCCCAAACTATTGTAGGAATTTGGTAAATGCTAAAGGATGATTTCCCATGAGCTATATTGTATTCAATGTTGGGTTGAGTTTTCAATTATTTTACTTGAAGTGTTCCCCCCGACGACTAGGGTCAACACTGACCACATAGGTCTTAACATCTTTATGGTGTATTTTGCTGCTGGATGACATTCAATAGCAATTTTGTTATCTGTTGTCTTTTGTTTGCTTATTTTGATCTTTATGGTATTGAAGTTAAGTATTTCTTTTCAGTTAATGGTTCTTCAAAATTCCAAGACATTTTTGCATGTCTTCTTCACAGTCAATGCTGTTCTTTGTAGCTCTGGGGTTCATGACCAAAGAATGGAACTTCTTCAGAAAGAAGAGATTTCTGAAAGTTCTCATTCATTCACTAAAGACCAGCTTTGTATTGTGAACTTCTGTAATTTCTAGATCTTCACTGGCTTTGGGAAATATCTTCCTAAAATAATACATTCATTTCCCCAAGGCTATTTTATTGTTGAAATATCTAAATGTATCTTCACTACTTTTCATCATGGACTCATTCATTGGCCCTAGCTGGCAAGACGGCCATACTTTTTCTTTAAAGTATGAAAGAAGTAGTGATGTTATGCAAGAGAACTCTGTAAGAGATAATGGAAGATTTGGAAGATTATGATAGAAGGAAGGAGCAGGAGCAGAGCATGAGTCAGAGGAATGCCAGGAGAGTGTGTGTTTGAGTCTCACCTCTTCTCTGTATGTGGCTGTGACCTTGGGAAGAACCACTTTCTATCTTTGAACTTCAGTTCACTGGGTATAATACAGTAATTTATAGGATTTTTGGAGAAATCAGAGTAATAATACATATTAAGTAAAGTCTATCTTTACTCTTATTTGTTTTGTTTGTTTAATACTACAGTGCCTTCTCTGAGTAGTAGTCATTTCTCCAACTGTCAGAACTTATGGAAAAGGAGAGGCTTCCTCTAGGGTCTTAGAAGAATTAATATGGGAGGCCTCACACTTGAGATTAGAGCAGTATTTGAGATAACTGTTAAAATGTAGGTTTTATTATTATTTGAATATGGTTAGGCCAACAGATCAGGAGACAATTGCCATTGAAAAGATAGTTTGTTACTCACAGTTCCCAAGAGGAAGGAACACAGCGTGCCATGTGGGGAAGCACTAGTGTTCACAGGAGCAGGGGATCAAGGGGAAATGTGGGCAAGAGCCTTTACTGTGTTTTCTATGGGAAGGAACAAGCATGGCAGTGTAGACAGGCTTAGGATTGGCTGTCTGAATACTTTCAGCAGGCTTGGGGCATAAGAGCTATTCCTAGTTGTCTGGAAACTGGCCTTGGGGTAATCAGATCAGGTGGATGGTGGCCCAGAGTGTGAGAGTCCTGTGAGAGCTCAGTGAAGGAAGTGGCTACGTGTGGGCTCTGGATTGTTTGGTTTACATATGAAAGACGTTCTAGCAGTTGAGTTGTTTACTATCTCTAGGAGTTAGCTAGCCCTGGGAGGAACAATCTCTCCAGGGTCAGCAAGGCCCCTGATGTCAAAGCATCAAAAGCACATGGTTAAAATAATACTCAAACATCTACATATCAGGGTATTTCTCTCCAACTCAGCTAATTTGGTCATGCTACAAAGGAAGCCATGCTGTCTTTATCACGCCCCTCTTAATACACATAAATCTTGGGTGGGTGGGGATAGCATGGGTGCTAAGTGGTATATAATGAGAGAGCAGTTGTTTATTCATATACTTATTCATTCATTTCAATACTCACTAATCAACTGCAAAATTGCCTCCTAAGAGAGCAAAGCTGGCCTTGGGTAATGAGCTACGGAACAGGGAGATTTCAGTTGTAGTGACAACAGGCAGCATGGAAGCCATCAGACTGATTCTGGGTCATGGACAGAGAACAGCAGAACAGGAAAAGCGGGACAGAAAGGAAGAGGGATGGACAGGAGGCTGTTAGTGGGCTGAGGAGGCCTCAGAGCTCAGGGAAGAGAAGCCACAAAGGGAAAGGGTCTACCACAAAAGGGAAGAGACTCATCATGAGCAAACTTTATTCCACAATTGAATTGAGAAGCAGCTCTATTTATTTCACCTTTCTAAAAGTATCTGGTTTTTTAAGCAGAGAAAAATAAAACAGGAAGTGGGATATGTCTGATCCACTTTCCTAATTGTGGTACTTTTACGTAGAGAGACCTAGAGAATAGAAAAAGCAGGAAGTAAAAACCTTCTTTTGAGTTTTGAACCTTTGGAGAAAAGATAGTCTAGAAATTAAAAAAGGAACAATTTTTAAATCATACCTCTCTAAATCTGAGGAAGATTTACCCTCTTTGAAATCATTTCTAAGATAGGCCCGTGTGCATTCTTTTCTTTCCATTTTGTAAGCAGAGGTCATTGTTCCTGTGGGTTTGACCGTGATTTATCTGACTGACGCTAGGAGTGGAAGGTAAGAGAGAGGAAAGGATTAGGTGGTTAAGCTATGTGTATAGGTTATGAAAAGTTATGTGGAACCCAGACTTTAGTGTTTCATTGTCCAAAGAGTTGCACAGGATTCACTTTCTACTTTAGGCCCACTGATCTTAAAGTGGTAACATGATGTTAGCCTAGGCTCGAGGATGTAAAAATACATGAGATCTGACATCATTCTAGCTATGGTGAAGTAAGAATTTTTAAATTAACAAACATTTTGTGTTACAGGTCATGTTTCCCAGGAAAAGGACTCTGAGACCAAATTTCCTCGCAGGAAGTTTTTTGAGGAGTGCTCTTGGCACCTGTAGGGAAATGAAGAAAGTAGGATTGGGCAGCAGGAAAAGTTGGTCTGTGATGTAATCACAACCAAGGCTCAGATGATCCCATAAAGAAATCGCTGCTGAGAAGTCCTCTCAGAGTTGTCCCAAATTGGAGAACGAGAGCCAGGCCTTTGGACCCTCACACTGATCCTTTGGTGTGGGCTGCACACAGGAAGGGTGTGTGATCATGGGCAAAACGGCTCATCTCAGCAGAGAGCAATCTCTGGGTTGGAGGTTGGTGAGTAAGATTCAGCTAAGAACTGTCATCTGTCAACACATTCAGCAGACGGGGTGCTAAACTCTGAATGTTTGTGTGGCCCCAACATTCATGTGTTAAATTCTAATGCCCAATATGATGGTGTTAGGAGATGGGGTTTTTGGGAGGTGATTAGGTCAGGAGAGTGAAACCCTCATGAATGGGATTAGCGTCATTATAAAAGAGACCCTAGGGAGATTCCTTCCACTTCCACCGTGTAAGAATACAATTAGAAGTCTACAACCCAAAAGAGGGCCCTCACCTAATCATGTTGGCACCCTGATCTCAGACTTTCAGCCTACAGAACTATGAGAAATAAATTTCTGTTGTTTATAAGCCACTCAGTCGTGATATTTTGCTACAGCAGCCTGAACAGACTAAGATATGGGAGAACAGTGATTCTGACCTAAAAAAGTTGAGGGTGATCTGTGTGGCTCACCACAGCACCCACTACACATGCCTAGAAGAGTGTCTTCTCTCGGGCTACCGTAATGATTGCACCAATGCTATGCAAAAGAGTGAGGAAAGAATGAATTTATTTTATCAAATAAAATACTTAGAAGCTTCTTTGAATTTGTCTTGGGGGAGAACATATGTCTATGTTGTCCTCACAGAACGGATTAGAACAGGTTTCCAGGAGTGTACACGAGTGCTTACTCTCATAGTCATTCACTCATTCATCCCTTCATCAACCATTTATTGAGTACCTCTACTACAAAATGAAGATGTATCAGGAAACTAAGCAGACTCCACAAAGCATAATGTTGACTTCACCCCATCCTATCCCCAGCCATCTGCTTCCCCAGTGTAGGACAAAATTCACCAGGAATTTGAGCAATGGTCTGTTGGTTTGAAACCTTGGGAGTTCCCCAGGTGAAATCTGAACACCATACACTCAGGGCAAGGAGAGACTGAAGAAAGAGGAAGATCACTCCAGATTGGCAGGTGGGAGTTTTAATAAGAAAAGGAACTTATATGAGGCTCATCTGGGGCAGCTGAAAGACAAATAGATCTCCGCACCCACCCACCAGAATCTTAAAACTTTATGTAGAACCCTTAACTCGGCTCAGTCATTTATTCACTCCACATGGCCTCAACAACACCTTACTCTCTCAAGGCTATGTCCTTGAAACGGCTCCAGCTATGGGAATGGTGGGCAGAATGTACATCCTAAGGACAACGGAGGAGGGGAGGAGCCTTTGATTGCCTGAGTCCAGCTCACAGGTCAAAGTGTAGTCACATCCTCTTGATGACCTCTTCTAACACGGTCTGAATTTCTAATGTACTTAGTAGATACTCAGATATTTTAATCATGATGATGATAATGTATACTCAATAAAGAGAAACAAAAGACTTGAACAGCAATTTGAGAGTGAGCAAAAACCAATGTCAGATTTGACTCTAAATTCTGACCATAATACTTATTTATACCAACTAAATTTCATGGACCCTATCATATTTCTCATTAAATATCTTTTCCCTTTATATCTAGAATCGGGGGTGCCTTGTTTTCCTGCCTCTACTCCCTGCTTCTCACTCCTTCTGGCACGTCCACCTTCTTGCTAATAATTACCCACCCTGTGGTCCATCCTTTATTACTTTCCTACCAATTCATGACCTCTGTCTCTACTTCTTCCTCCATCTTCACCTCTTCCTAGGATGTTACTCCAGGTGACTACGTGGGGAAGAGGTTGAGGTAGGTTGAGTTATAGTATGGGAGCTGGGCACAAAGGAAAATGGTCAAGGAAGGAAGTATCTGGAGGAAAGTGGATACACACTGAACAGTATATTGAAAGTTCTGGCCCTGTCCTGCAATCTCTATGCTTTACACCATGACCATGAGAATCTTAGTAGTCCCAAAGGGCACTCCACCACGCTTTGGCAAATATGCCATGGAATGAGTAACCCTCACTCCACCACACTTTGGCAAACATGCCACTGAATGAAAATGGGAAAGAATTACTTGTGATCTAACTCCTTAGACCTGCAGCCTCTCCTGGATTGACTCATTCTTTTCATTCCACATGCTCTTTTCCCTTCACACCACTAATGATACGCCAGGGCTGGAGAGAGGAAGAGGCTAGGTCAGTCAACAGTGGAAATGTTAGGTGTTCATGGGCAGGTAGGTGTTTTGTGGTAAGGTATTTACATGATTGTGAAACTCAAGAATGGTAGTGGCCAATAATGTGATGTTGATTTGTAAGGTGAGGGCTAAAGGTCAGAGAATCATTGCTCTTTTGGGGTCAGCTGTTGTTTGGAAAAGAATGGTAGCTAGTGAGGTTAAGTCTGTATATAATTATGGAAGCCAGACCAAGTGTTAAAATGGCAATTCATAAGGGCTACAGTTGTAGAACTGTCATAAGCTTATGACCCGCTAGTTCTCCTTCCACCTTCTCATTTTCCAGTTTCCTAAATTACAGAATATTCAAGTTCATCAGGATTTCCTCAAGGAGAAAGTCACCATTTTTCAATCGGTGTGATTCTAATTACATCTTAGTATCTTAGCATAGCCATTTCGGAAAAGCTCAAGTCACAAAACACTATTTCCACATAGTTCTCAATATGTCTGGTTTTAAGCACAATATTTTCAAGTTCTAAGAAGAGATAGAATTATAAGGATAAACCTAAAAGGACTTTGTTGCTAGATAACTAATGAAGGAATGAGGAAAGCTGTGATAACCATCAGGCAAGATCTTGCAAGGGATGCATCTGGAAGAGGTCACACACAGTTACAGCTCTTAGTCATGAAAAACAAAATAGAACCCAAACCACAGCAAAGGCTGTATTGTTTGTGAAGCTAATATTAATTTCTCATGACCCTCTACAAATTCGTGACCATGTTTCTGTAAGAGACATACCCTTAAATAAACAGATACTCAAAAACTCAATAAGATAAAGGGTTTTCCTTTTTCTGGAGGGAGATGGAGCCCCTAAGATCCAAGCAAAGTGGTCACAGTTGTAGGAAAGGGAAGACACTTCAAGGGAATGGAAATCTCTGGAAAAAGTCACTTTTCCAAGCAGCTGTCCCTTCCATCAGAGTTATTTCTCTGTTCAGCACTTCAAAGACTGTCATAAGGTTTCATTTATTTAAGACATTTTGTCTTTTACAATTTGCCACGGTAAAACAATTGTCTGTTAGAAGACTCAGGCGTGGAGTACTGCTCATTGCAAAGAGGACTGTAAAAGTGTCTGTCTCTTTAATCTAGATATGGAGAGTTAAATTTTAAAACAATGGGGTCCGGAAAAGAAGTGGCTCTCAGGTTTCCAAATGTCATACATCCCTTCAAAATCAACCCAATGTATTGAAGCAATTTAACTAGAACCATCTTTTGTAAAAATGAACATGGGGCATATGTATCTTCCAGTATTCATTTATTACACCACTTCTCTAATGGAGAGGAGTGGTGGCCAAGAGTGGCCTGCTGTTATGAAAACTGAAACAAGGAAGAGGATATTTGGGTTTGAATCCTGACTTCTCCATTAAATTCAGCATGTCATCTTGGGAATATTGCTGTGTCTCATTTTCCCCACAGGTGAAATGAAGTTAATTTTCACTTTCCATCTCCTTACAAGTGTATAGTTGGGACAAAATGAGACGAGGAATGAAAAGCATTGTGAAATGTAAAAATACACATTGACTTTGACCTGGACTCAGAAACTCCTATGAACAAGCCCTCTACAAATACACACTACTCCCATGGGTCTAGATGCTGAAGCACTATTAAAGGTAGCCTAAAATGGCTAAGAAGGAGAGGGGAGAAAATGGGATAATCCACAAACACAGAGTCGATCAATTCATAAAGAGCTGATTCTGTGAATTCATGCTAAAGTATGTAGAAATGGAATTGTTCCCACATTTATTTTCCCAATCCAGAGGAGCCAAAACTGAATCTCCCCATTTGTAGGTACTGTCTAGTAATTTATGAATATGTCATTCTAATCTAATGCTTTTAAGGGAAGGGGAGGACATCGAACTTCTCAAGTCTCAGTTCCCTCTACGCAAAATAAGATGTTGGGAAAAATTACTGTAAGGATTCTTCCTGACTCTAACAATTTGAGTCTTGAAAACTGATGGAAAAAGAGGGCAGAGCTGATGAACTGACAAGTTCATGTCCTGGGCACCAGTCCAGACATTTTGCCTCCCCATTGTCTCCTCATAATGAAAATAACTGTGGTTCAGTTAAGGCCAATGCAGCTTTAATCTACCCCTGCTTTGTAAATCAGTTATTGGACTCAACTCAAAAGCAGCTGATTCTATTTCTGTCTGACTTTCAGTGCCAAAACTCAACCCCCAGTTTGTTTGGTTTTAATAAATTTATTCTGTTGTTGCGGACATTGTGCAAAATGGAAAGAACAAGTCTAGACTGTTCTGAGTTCAGGAAGTTAGGGCAGGGTCTCTGTATCAAAAATAAACATCCTCCTTCTTGCTTCCTTTTCACTCTTTTCTCACAAATCTGCTCCCAACAGCCCTTGTAATCTGGGCCTTCAACATGTGATTATTGCCCCAGATCTATGTAGAACACCTGACCCTTCATGAATAATAAAGCCAAGAATACAAGAAGTCCTTAAAGGCAGCTGACAGTAATACACATCGAACACGACAAAAAATCAATTACCTGAACCCTGGGAAGATCTTTTATCTTCCTTTGAGAAAAGTTGGCACATTAATCCAAGTGATTGAGACACATTTTTGTCTGAATCTTGTATTCCATGTTTTTTGGCACTCACAGCTCTTCTAGCTTTAATTAAAAATGGTGGCCTTCACCAGTTCCTGTTCCAACATGATATTCAGATCTATCACTAAATCCAGGATCAAGTTTGTTTTCAGCCTTCTCTCTTGCACCTTTTAGGGTTTTCCTTTCATTTTGGGTCTGCCTCCTCCTTTTCTCCTCAGGAGATTTTGTGAAGTGCTCTTAAAACATAGGGCTTTTAATTTGTGAAGTGCACAAGTGACCTGAAAAATGAACCACACTAATGCTTATGTCTAGTCTTTCAACAAACGTTTGGAAGAGCCTAGTGGAAGGCAATAGAACACTCATAGGCTCTGGGGTTGGACAACCTGATTCCACTCTTAATAGTAGTGTGAACTTTCACAAGTTTCCTAATTTCTCTGTGCCTCAGTTTCTACAACGTGAAATGGAAACAATAACAGAACTAACTTCCTAGGCTTATTGTGAAGATTAAATGAAACACACAAGTTAAGGACTTGGAACATCACATGGCACAGAGCAAACGTCAACTATTATACTTGATCAATGCCCCAAAGTGGGCAGACATCACACACTTCACAAGCTTTCTTTGTTTTTCCTTTTTTTCCCTGGTTCGTGCTAAAGCACCAGTTGTTCATTCTACCGAGAATATCCACTCCACCTTCCCTAGTTGGCAGTTCCTTCATCAGCCATCTAGGGCCCCATTCAAATGGGTCTCTCTGGAGCCTCCCTGGGGCCTCTGGGCTCCCTAGCAGCACATCAGTAAATTAATCATTAGACTCAACTCACATTTGGTACAGGCTTCAACTAGTATAGCATTGGTTGCATCTTATTGCCACTATTAATTTATTTATAAGTATCTAACTTTCTTTAAAAAGCATATAGCACACACTGAGAATTCAATACATAGTTTAAATATCTCTGGGATACATCCAAAAACCTGATTTCACTGGTTTTTTCTCACCATCGTGTCTATGCTGATCAGAAAATGTATGAGCACAAGACAGCGACAAGTCACAGGGGACAGAGCTGCCTGGGGAAGACAGAGGTTTTGAGCACAGAGCTGGAGGACAGCAAGTAGGGTCTTAAGCCTCAGGGCCAGGTCTGAACAATTCAAGAGACTCCACAGAGTTTCTCTTTTTAATTTAGAAAATTAGCTTGGTAGCCTCCAAAAGTGAATTTGCTAGAACTTACTGATTTTCTCCTCTAAGAAACTGTTTATATGCTTTTCCTCCTTGGAAGGGCATACAAATTATTCCCTGCTAGAGCCTTTGGAAAATTATAAGTATAGATTAGATCAGACATTTACCGATGGAAAATTACATCAGGGAGGTGGGAGGAAGGGTTGAAGTATGATAGAGGAAAACTCATTTTTTAAGTCAAGGAGTGTTTATGAACAAGGAAAAGGACAAAAAATGATGAAGGCAAAAAAGAAGAAAACTGGAGCTTTTCTCATGTGAAATGAGGAGACACAAAATGTGGGTGTCTCTCTCTCCTTCTCTCTCTCTCTCTCCCCTGCATGCGCATGCATTGGCTCCTGTCTGGCTCTGGAGATCGTCACAGAAGCTCTAGGAGAGAGGCAATATAACTATGTAACCAATGATTCAGATTAATCAAATCAACAGATCTAAGGCGGCCTGGAGTAGTGGAGAGAGCTCAAATCTGAGTTCTGATCACAACTCCAGCACGTACTGGTTCAATCTTTGAGCAAGTTAACCTTTCTAAGCCCATAATGGGGGTAACATGCAAACTTGGAAGGGTTTTTATGAAAATTAGAAATAATATAGGCGAAGCATCTAGAATATAATTGGCACTTAATAAATAATAGATATTATTATTATTACAGAATATAAAGCAATGTAAGTAAAACATGATTCCCAACCTCAAGTGGGTTATACGCATATGACACATTAAATTTTAAAATATGACTAAAACATCTTCTGCAATTATTTCCTGAAAATAGAAATTTTTCAAAACAAAAGAAGAGGAAAACCCTCTGAAAGTTCTGGAGAAAAATGCTTAAAGACACATAAAAGCTTGCAAAATTTACCTCTTTAAAACAAACGTACTACAATGACTTGGCATTTTTATTAGGAAATAGATTTTTGCCCAATTGTCCTCAGGACAATTAAATATTATGTCAGTGGTCACACAAGACGTAGGACTCAAGCTGGTCCGCAGAAAAGAGAAAGGATTTAGATAGGCAAAGAGAGAGGAAAACATTCCAAAAGAAGGGAGTGGAACAAAGCAAAGAGGCACAAGTGTCTGAGAAGATGCTGAGCCTCTAAATGTCCCCAGAAACTCCTGACACTACGGTTTTATTCAGAGCTCCATTCCTGACTTGCTTTCATGTTCTCGTATCCTTATGCTAGGCTCAGAGACCTATTGCCAATCTCTTGTCTTCTTGCCACATTTCTTTTTTTCTTTTTCTAAAGATTTTATTTTTCCTTTTTCTCCCCAAAGCCCCCCAGTACATAGCTGTATATTCTTAGTTGTGGGTCCTTCTAGTTGTGGCATATGGGGCACCACCTCAGCATGGCCTGATGAGCGGCGCCATGTCCGTGCCCAGGATTCGAAGTGGTGAAACCCTGGGCCACGGCAGCAGAGCGCGTGAACTCAACCACTCAGCCACAGGGCTGGCTCCATTCTTGCCACATTTCTTGTCTACGGCCCTGAATTCTACCTAGGACCCAACATATAATATTGTTCCTCTGATTCTATCCCTTGATTCCCTTTCCTTGAGAATCATTTGAACTTGCCCCTTAAATAGTATCTTTTTCTGGTCCCTTCAGATGATTACTCAGCGCAATCCCATGAGGTCATTAGAGTTAGGGTTCATGCCAAGTCCTTGGTCCCTAGAGAGGGAATGGAAAAAGACATGGAAAATACAAGATATTTGTAAATGAATTTGACTGAGGCAGAGCATTTGGGAAGGTGAGTAGTTA
The DNA here is from genome assembly GCF_021613505.1 of Equus quagga. Taxonomy (NCBI): domain Eukaryota; kingdom Metazoa; phylum Chordata; class Mammalia; order Perissodactyla; family Equidae; genus Equus; species Equus quagga. The sequence goes on from NC_060267.1 coordinate 43,181,507, forward strand.
AAAACATTGCAAAATCTTTTGCAAAATTACACAGTTCTTTCCACATCACCTCTCTCATAAAACACTCTGTGTTTGCCAAATTATAATAGCTGAGAAGGCTCATGTCCCACCAAAGGCTAAGTGACAGACTGAAACCTTGGGTCTGAGGTTATGCCAGGTCACTGAACTATGTAGCCAAAGTCAGCCTCTCCAGAGTGGGAAGGACTTTCTCTTGTCTTCTTAAAGGGGAGTAGAAAAGTATTTATGGTCACAGTCATGTTTTTTACAACAAACTCAATTATAAGCCATCATTATAAAAAGATTTAGCAATACTTTTAGCGCAACTTGGTCAAACAACAAATATGTATTGATTGCCTACTCTGAGCAAATCATCCCAACGGACTTATGTGGTTTAAACTTTCTCTATATAACTCAATTTTACTGAGATTATGCAATATATTGTTTGGTTTTATTATGATTACTCATGAGGAGTTAAAAAATAGTAAGCAAAAGGAAATGACAGTCACTTACTCCTAAGGACTCATTCTCTTCATCCATCTCAGAGTATAAACAGTTTGTTTTATGGAGGAAGACAAGTGGGAACCCATTTAGGGAAAGGTTTATTTTCATTTATTTTGAAAAATAGATGTGCTTTATTTGTATGGGCTGATGACTCCCAAATTTGTATTTTAAGTTCAGATCAGACACTGAACCCCAACCACTTACTCTATATTTCTATCTGGATATTGCAAAACCATATCAACTCACAATACCCATTTTCATTTCTCCCTGTAAAGTGTGAACTGCTCTAGATTAACACTTATTGTGCAATCTAGAAACAAAGAAGCCACCTTTGACAGCACACCTTTACTGCTACTTTCATTGGTTCAACAGTACCCTCTAAATAACTTTCATATCCCTCTTCTTTTCTTCATTTTTCAACACCATTCTAATTTAAGCTACCATCTCCTAGCACTGGGCTACTACAATGGCCCCCCAAACTATCTTCCTGCATTAACTCTTGCTCCTTTCCAATCTGTTCTCTACTCTGCAGCCAGACTCATTTTTTTAAAACACAATCTGTTTATGTCTCTCTTCTCCTTCTTAAAGTTCTTCAGTGGTTTCCAATTACCTTTAAGATTAAAAAAAGTTAGATCTTTAGCATTTTCACCTGGTTCTGCCTAGCGTTGTCTTGTGTCTTTTCCCCCCAGTTTTATTGGGGTATAACTAACAAGACTGTAAGTATTTAGGTTGTACAATTTGTGTTCTTAAACTGTATAACGTGATGAGCTAATGTACATTATGAAATGATTGCCAGAGTCAAGTTAATAAACTCATTCATCATCTCACATTGCTACCTTTGTGTGTGTGTGTGTGTGGTGAGAACACTTAAGATTCTGTGCCTTTTAAAACACAAAATCTCATTCCACCTTACAACTTACGTATAGTGACTGCTCCTTCAGCCTGTAAGACTCCTTCTTTTCTGTTCTTACTGCCCCTTTTACACATTTAACTCTTATGTATACCTCAAATTGCAGATCAAACACTCTTCTTCAAGATTTTTTCTAACCTACTGAACTAAGTCTGGATCCTCTGTCGTGTACTTCCTCAACTCGCGGTACTTTTCCTTCACAATATTTATCAAAGTTTATAATCATGCATTTTCACGATTATCTCATTCCACAAAACTGTATGTTCCACATGTGTAGAGCTCTATCCATCTGGTTGATTAGCGTAGCATAACGTGATGAACACATGTTGGGAGCAGATGGGGGTGGGCTGATCCAAAGGAACACCCAAATATGAGTAAGCGAACCAAAGATCATGTGAAATAGGTGCAGAGCTTCAAAGCAATTCCTACAATATTTCCATTTCCTCTTAGCATTTACTACTATCTCATATAAAATTATTTACTTATTTTTACTAGTTTATTGTTTGTCTCCTCTACTAGAATTAATCTCTGTGAGAGCTGTTTTTCCGCCTGCTTTGCTCAGTCCTATACTTTATTCTCTGTGCCTGGAATGGTACCTGCGCAGAGTAGGCTTTGATAAATAGATGGCTTGAAAAATGAGTGAAAGTGAATGTCACGTTAAAATGAAAAAAAAAAATAATGAACCAATTCAAGAGAAATGACCCTCATACCAAAAAACGAATTTGTACCTCAAGGAAGAAGAAAATTATGTCTGTAATTAGAAATCAGTATAAATGTTTGAGAGTAGTCAGTGTCTAAGAATAACATGTATGACTGGAAAGTGGAGATGAGTACCTAGAAAGGTGGCTATAGACAGAGCACTAGGCAAAGGAAGGGTCTGTGAGATGTGTAGTTATGTTATCACAGTTGTTGAATGCATCTTTGTAAGTCTCCTCTATTATAATTGTTATTATCGTATTAATAAGGTTGAGTAAAACTAACAACTAGAAGACAGAAAGAGAAAGGAGCTGATTAATTAATCCTTCATGGTACTCACCTCCATTTAACCACTTCAGTGAAGAGTGAACTTTTAATATTTGTTCCACCGTTTTTTTAATATATTTTAAGCAGCCTAAGTTTTGAAACCCTATTATGGCAGACATATAAGCTACGAGAAAATGTTGAGGCCATTATTCTAGGCTTGGTTGAGCTGTGGAACTTTTCAGAGGCTGGAGAAATGAGCAGCACAGACCAACCAGGGTTATTCATGCCAATATTTCATTTTTTCCATTGAGAAAAGTTAAAAGCAAACAAACAAAACTTCCTGGTTCTGGAATCTGAGAAGGAAGTGTAGTCTGTACCCTCTGACAAAGACTGCCAGGCTAACTCCTGAGGAGGCTATACTTCCTTGACGTGCAGAAGCATTTACATTTTTCTACTGTGACATTTGAGTGACTAACTGAGCCTTTGTACATTTTGAGTTTCTTGAGATCTGTGTCAGGTACTATAAAGATTCTAAATCCAATTGCAATGTCAGGGAGGGGTTTTCCACACACCAGGCAATTCTCTGCAACATCAGTTAGATGTCTTACAGTTTAACTCAATTCTGACACGATTTACCTGGAGATGGTGTCAGATGCCACATTTTAAGGGCATAGTCCCACAAGACTGCTCCCACCCTTCTTCAGATGTCAATCCAAGTAGTAGGTCTCCGGGTTACCCACAATGCTGTCCAATTTGGCTACAAATTGGAAGTTCCCACAACCCCCTCCTCAGGTTCAATTAATTTGCTAGAGCAGCCTACAAAATTCAGGGAAACACTTATTTACCAGTTTATTAAAGGATACAGGTGAACATCCAGATGAAGAGATACATAAGGCAAAGACTGGGAGGGTCTTGAGCACAGGAGCTTTTGTCCCGGAGAAGTTGGGGTGTGTCACTGTCCTGGTGTGAATGTATTCCCAACCTAAAAGCTCTCCAAACACCATACTATTGGGATTTTATGGTGGCTTCCTCATGTAGGCATGGTCAATTATTAATCCCATTTCCAGCCCCTCTCCCCTCTCTGGAGGATGAGGGGTAGGGTTGAAAATTCCAAACTTCTGTTCATGGCTTGGTTTTTCTGGTGACAGCTGCCATCCAGGAGCCCACCCAGACTCACCTCAGTAGAATAAAATATGCTGCCAGTGCTCTAATCACTTAGGAATTTATAAGAATTTTAGGAGCTCTGTGTCAGAGATGAGTCAAAGACAAGTATTAGAACAAGAGATCTCTTATTGCTCTTACCACTTAGGAAATTACAAGGGTTTTAGGAGCTCTGCCAGGGAGTAGGGGCAGAGACCAATCTACATATTTTCTATTATCTCACGGGCACATCTTTGTATTGAAAACAGCTAGCACCTAGTACAGTGTGTAGCACACAGTTTATACGTGATAAATAGTGTTGAATAAATGACCAGAAAAAAATTCATCCAGCAGCACAGAGAGATTGCTTGGAAGCTTGTTGATATCTGGGAATAAAAAAAAAAATCTCCCAGGAGAAATCAAAAAGTTAGGCCTACTCTGCTGATGGGTTTGGAATCAAAATATATACTACCTTTGTGTCCAAGAACTCTCAAGTTGATAAATTAGCAGGAAATTCTGTCCCTTTGGAGACAGAAAGTAAGTAAAAAGTAAGACAATTCTGAAAAAACAATCTAATGACTTGTAGCTTAGGATCCTCACAAATAACAGCCAGAATAAGATAAACTAACTATCCAAAATTACGAAATATATGAGAAAACTCATCAAGAGTATGAATCAAGAGACATAAAAATCAAGAACAGAAAATCAGTGAATAAAAGGAAAGGTTTTAGCAAACTACTCAGAATGCAGTAAAGAGATAAATAGTCAGCATGAAAGATGCATAAGACACATGGAGGATAAAATGAGAAAGTCCAACATAAACTAGTAAAAGCTGAAGAAGGAGACACTAAAGAAAATGTGGCAGAGGCAAATTTGAAGAAATAATGTTTTAGAAAATGCCTGTATTGTAGGAAGACATGAATTCATCAGATTAGAGAAGCACAGTCCTGAGCCATGTAAATAGAAACATAGCCACATGTACCCACATCACAGTGAAACACAGAGCACCAAAGAATTAGAGAAAAATCTCAAAATCACTGATGAGAAGAGGCAACCAGTCAACTGGCCCCAGATTTTGCAACAGTATCAGAAGAAGCCAGAAGATGACAGAAAAACATCTTGAAAGTATGAGGGAAAGCATCTTTCATACTAAAATTTTATGCCTAGGTGAAATGTTATTTCAGAGGAAGCGCAAAATAAATACATTTTTAGATGAATACTCTAATTGTTCACCATTCACAAATCCTTGTTGGTAAAGGATTTACTCCCGAATATTGTACAAAAAGAGAAGAAATTGAATGCAAAGAGATTGGTAAACATATATGTAAATCACATAAATCAAAACAAACATTAATGGTAACAGTGACTAATAATGGAAAAAATCTAATTGGCATTAAAACCTTTTAATGTCCTTGTATCGTTTAGGAGATATATGGGGGTATTGATCAATTTTTGATTGTGCTAAGTTAAATATCATTTAAAAAATTTGAGAAAATTCTCTCAAAGATTTGATATAAAATGTAAAATTTAGCAATTAATAAGGGAATAAAAATGAAATAATGAAGTCTTAAATAAGCTAACAGAAATAAGAAAGAAATTTTTAAAAATATAAGTATAAAATGAGGAGCATATGAAAGCACAAAATAATATCTTAGAAATAAATTTGAATAAATCAGTAATGAGAATAAATACAAATTAATTAGACTTTTAAATTCTATTTGTATGCATTAACGAGAGAGCTACTTAAGATATAAGAATTTATAAAAGCATAAAGAAAAGATATTGAAAAAATAATACCAACAAAATACTTAGCTAAACAAAGCTGTCATAGCTAAATTTAATGAATATAAGTTAGCATAAACATTAAGAGGGAAAGCCTGCTATAGACAAAGAGGCACACTGAATGACAATTGAAGGAAGAATTCACTGGGAAGCTATGAAAATTCTCAACTTATATGCACCTACCAATATATCTTTAAAATATATAAAGCAAAATTGTGAAAATTGCAAGATTTAAAAAATCCACAATTAGGACTGGAGGTGTAATCATTAATGGGTTAATCAATCAGTCAAAAATAATTTAATAAAGTCACGAAAGTTTTGAAAAACACAATTAATAAGCTTAATAAAATAAACATATATATAGCTCTGCATCTAATAATTTAAAAATAAATTTTATGCAAATATGGAACATTTATAAAAATTGACGATTAAGCTAAAAAGGACAGTCTTGAAAAATAACAAAGAATAAATATCATAAAGATCACATCCTCTACTGACCAACATGCAATAAAACTAGAAATCAATAACAAAAGATCTTTAAAACCATGTATTTAGCAAAATTTAAACACTATTAATTGAGAAGTATCTGAAATATTTTAAAAATCTAAAAATTCTTATCTTACATAAACTGTACCAGAGAATAGAAAAAGAGGGAAATCTCTACGACTCATATTATAAAGCTGGTAAAACTTTTCTATCAAAACAGAACAAGAATAGTATACTATGATATCTCAATAGATGAAGAAAAAAATATTAGGTAAAATTTAACACCCCTTGGTTTTAAAAATAATAACTCTTAGCAAATTAAGATTAGAAGAGAATGTTCTTCTCCTGATAAAGAATATTCACCCAAAAACCTATAAATATATCCCATTATAATCAGAGGGAACATGAGAAGCATTTCCTTTCATGTTAGGAACAAGGTAAGGATACCTACTAGCTACCATATTCCTACCAGTGCAATAAAACAAGAAAAAGAAATCTAACATATATGATTCTGAAAGGAATATGCAAAACAGCACTGCTAATACTTATGGATTATATAATTGCCTACATAGAAAATCCAAAGAATCTACAGATACATTTTTTAAATTAATATGAGAGCAATAAATTTGCCATGTTGTAAGTATAGTATTTTTTAAAAATCTACAGTGCTCCTAAATTTTAAAGTAAAAGTAAAAATTATATTTAAATGTCACTTTTTAAATGCCATTCACAAGAATGCTGAACAGGATAGATCAAACAAAAGATAGGCAAGAACTTTGGGGAAAAAATTGTAAAATTTCCATAAGAAATATAAAGTAACTAAGGAAATGTTAAAATATATCGCACCTGTGGATGAAGAGATTCAATATTCTAAATATATCATTTCTCCCCAAATTCATCAGTAAATCCAAATGAAATGCCAAGAAAAATCCCAAAAAGATTTTAAATAAAATTTGGCGAGTTAGTCAAAAAATTATATGAAAAGTCAAAAAGCCAAGAATAGCCAATACAATCTTAATAAAAGGTGGAAACTTGCTCTTCTACACAGCAAAATTACTAGATGTCTTAGGAAATTAGAAGATATGTTACTGGCACAGGCATAACACCCATGTAACAGAATACAGAAACTAGAAACAGATCCTGTTCTATGGGAAATTGAGCACACCGCAAATCAATGAGGAAAGAATGAACTATTACACAAAAGGTTCTGGAACAATTAGCCATTCACATGGAAAAAGACAAAATTAGTCCCTACTTCAACCCATATGAAAATATTTTCAGATGGATTAAAGACCTAAATGTGAAAAATAAGAAGTAAAACTTTTAAGAGATTATGATGTCTCAAAATTTACAACTGGAGTTTTTATTGGGATTGCATTTAGTTTATAGATTAAGTTCAGGAAAATTTGTATCTTTAAAATATGGAAACATCCTGGGGCCAGCCTGGTGGTCGAGTGGTTAAGTTCACACACTCTGCTTTGACCACCCAGGGTTTCGCCAGTTCGAATCCTGGGCACGGACATGGCACCGTTCATCAAGCCATGCTGAGGTGGGGTCCCACATGCCACAACTAGAAGGACCTACAACTAAAAATACACAACTATGTACTGCGGGCTTTGGGGAGAAAAAGGAAAAAATAAAATCTTCAAAAAAAAAAAATGAAATCATCCTATCCATGGGCATGGGAGGTATTTCCATTCATTCAGATTATCTTCCATCACTATTGTTGAAGTCTTAGAGATTTCTTCATAGAGATTCTATGTATTCTTGGTTAAATTAATTCAAAGATGCTTGATAGTTTTTGTAGGTACTGTGAAATGTACTCTATTTTCGTTGTATTTTCCAGTTAGCTATTGCTGATGTAGAGAAATGGTACCATCGTGTATAGATATGTTTGCTAAACTCTCACTGATTCTAATAGTTTGTTGATTGGATGATTATTTTTTATGTTGTTGAGATAATGCTGTCTCAAAAAATGTTGTTTATCCTTTTCTAACATTCCAGTCCTTACAGGTTTTATTTTGTTTCTCTCTATATATCATCAGCCTGGCCTTCCAGTCCTGTGATAACTAATAGTGATAACAGTGAGCACCGTTTTCTTATCTCTAGTTTTAAAGAAAAGGCATTTTAACTTTCTCCATTAAGCAGAATGTTTGCTGTAAGTTTTTGGCACGTAACCTTTATCAATTTAAGGAGTTTCCCATCTATCTGTAAGTTGAAAAGCTATTATATATATTGTATACATATATTATTTATACATAAATATATTTATTTATAAGTATATATTTAATATAAATATATTATAAATATATCTATATTATATAAATACATTTAGGTTTTATAATATATAAATTTTAAATTTATAAATACAAAATCAATATTTAAAATATATATAAAGTTAAAAGATGTATATCATTAAGCTTTTTCTGCATCAATTGAGATCATTATACAATTTTTCTCTTTTGATCTATTGTGGTGAATAACATTGATATATTTTCTGAAAATATTTTCTCAAAAAGGCTTGCATTCCTAGTATAAACCTACCTGACTAGTATGTATAATTTGTAATATTTTTTCAGATTATGTTAGTTAATATTTTATTTAGGATTCTAGTATCCACATTCATAATCGAAATAGGCCTATAATTTTGTTTCCTTCTTTGTTCTTTTCTTTGTTTTTATCTAGTTTTAAAATCAAGAGCTCACTAGTCTCATACAATAACCAAAACATCTTTAACTTTTTAAAAATTTTGTTGGAACAACTTGTATAAGATAGAAACTATTTTCCAGAAGATTTGTAGGTCTGCACTGCAAAGCCATCTGGGCCAGCGGAATTTTGGAGAAGAGGCATTTGGCTGCCATTTTATAGTTTCCTTAGTGTTTATTGATCTGTTCAAATTTCCTATTTCTTCTTGTGCCAGTTTTGGGTTTAACACTTTTGTGTTTGCAGAGACACCTCTATTATTTCTCTTTCAAATAATAAATTTCTATAAATGTCTTCTATATTACATTTTGTTCTCTATTTCATTGATTTCTTACTGTATCCTTGTCATTTTATTCCTTCTTTTCTTGGGTAGCTCTGTTGTTCTTTTTCTAACTTCTTGAGTTGCATGCTTAACTCATTTGTTTTCAAATTATTTTGTTTTCTGATTAATGTATGTAAAGCTATACATTTCCCACCCAGCACTAATTTGATTTGAATCACACAAATTTTTATATGTAGGGCTCTCATTATTATACAGATCTAACCGTTCCTTTATTTCCTTTAATCCTTTATTTCCTTTTATCTTAGGAATTATTTGGTAGGTATATTTTTAATTTCCAGTGTTTGGCATTTTTTTGCTATACTTCACATTAAAGTCTAATTATGATAAAAAATTATGGCCTATATGATTCTGATACTTTGGAATTATTGAAGCTTCATTTGCAGCATGATATAGAATATTTTTGAAAATATGGTGGAAAAACAATGAGATCTCTTTGGTAAGCAGTTTCTGAGTTTCAAAGAAAAGTACGTTAAAAATCCAGGTGTGCAATTTATTTGTTTATCCCTGAACTCCTATAATTTACTGTTTTATCTGTTCTCAGGTTGCAAGGTTGGGTGCACATGTGTTGAAATGTTAGGTGCACTCATGTTCATGATGATTCTATTTCTGTTCTATTGATAGTTTTTCAGTATAAAACATACTCCATTGTTCTTTATGAAATTTTTCCTTGACTTCTATTTTCTCAGACCTTAAAATTGATGTTCCAAGTTTCCTTTGGTTCACATTTGCTTGAAATAATTTTTCCATTCTTTTTTTTTTTTTTTGGTGAGGAAGATTGGCCTGAGCTAACATCCGTTGCCAATCTTCCTCTTTTTGCTCGAGAAACCTTGTCACTGAGCTAACAGCTGTGCTAGTCCTCCTCTATTTTGTATGTGGGACGCCGACACAATGGCTTGGTAAGTGGTGTGTAGGTCTGCACCCGAGATCTGAACTGGTGAACCCCAGGCCCCTGAAGCAGAGCATGTGAACTTAACTCCTATACCAGCAGGCTGGCCCCTTATTCTTTTTTTTTAAATCTTTTTGTATCTTTTGGCCTTAAATGTGTCTCTTAGAAAACATATATTAGTAGACTTCCTTTTTTTTTTTTTTTGAGGATGATTCTCTCTAAGCTAACATCCGGTGCCCATCTTCCTCTTTTTTGCTTGAGGAAGATTAGCCCTGAGCTAGCATCTCTGCCAATCTTCCTCTCTTTTTCATGTGGGACACAGCCACAGCACAGCTTGACGAGTGTTGTAGGTCCACGTCCTGGATCCCAACCCAGGCACCAAAGCGGAGTGCACAGAACTTTAAATCACTCAGCCACGGGGCCAACCCCTAGACTTCTTTCTAAAAGTCTATTCTAACAGTCTGTATTTTGATTGGTGAGTTTCACCTATTTACATTAACTAGAATTACTGCTATAGTAAGACTATTTTCTACAGTATAATGCTCTTTACAGAACTGATTAAAGACTTTCTCACAGTATTTATAATTATTTGTTTATATTTCTTCCTATCCCTCTATAGACTATTATTTTTCTGAGGACAGATATGAATTCTAATTAATACAATATCTGGAATAGTGTGGGTAGCTTATAAGTGTTTGTAGAATAAATGAGCAAATGAATGAACTATTATTATTGTGCTTAGAAATTGCCCTGATTGTTACTGATCTGTTAAGTTGTTTTTATAAGTTCTATTTAGCAAATAATTATTAAGTGCTTACTATTTGCTAGGCAATGTGCCATGTGTTAACATTAGAATACAGACATCATGTGTATTGGAATACATAATCTTCACTCTTTCGATATCTATAATCTAATATAAATGATATGTGGTCTAGTACAAGTGATGTATATGCAAACATATAAATATGCACACGAGAACTGTTCTAAGTCAGGTTAAGCCAAAGGCATGCAAGCCCAGGGGACCTCTTGGGATAAGCCACTTGACAGCTCTGAGCCTCCATTTCCCCATAAGAACTTTATAAAAATAAATTATATTCCTAGCTCAAGATAATATTTTAAACTATATTTTGTATCCATATACATATAT